>NC_024307.1:21691270-21714066 GCF_000523025.1 Cynoglossus semilaevis | reverse complement strand
TTTGTGTGTCTGTTCACGGTCAGCCATGTTTTATTTTTAGTATTTATGTTCGACTAGTCTCTCCAATATATTCAAGTCTGATTAGACTTCACTGGATCTTTTTCTTTGCGACTGTGTTGCACGGAAAGGACAGGAAATCATCATAGAGCAATGTCATGTCGGCTTAAGGACACTCATTCATCTGAAAGTTATTTACGCCCCTCGGGGAATTCAACCTGACACTGTTACAAGGCGACACCTGTCAGCCCTGTAATTCAAACTGAGCATCATAACGTTATATGTTTTGGGAGTGTCTGGGCTTCAGCGCCGTCTGGGAGTGGTGGAGCTGAGGAACACTGATGGTGTCTCTATATGTTCATGTTGAGGCATGCATGTTGTCATATACTATATACTGTTTACATGAACAGTTTCTATCTGTCTGTCTGTCTGTCTGTCTATCCATCCATCCATCCATCCATCCATCATCCGTCCGTCTGTCCATCCATCCAACATCCATCCATACATCCATCCATCCATCCATCTATCTATCTATCCATCCATCCATCCATCCATCTATCTATCTATCTATCTATCCATCCATCCATCCATCCATCATCCGTCCGTCCGTCCATCCATCCATCATCCATCCTTCTATTCATCCATCCATTCATCCATCCATCCATCTATCCATCCATCGATCTATAATCATAATAATAATAATAATAATAATAATAATAATAATAATAATAATAATAATAATAATAATAATAATAATAATAATAATACAGTATTAGTATTATTTTACTGCTAATAATATCATTAGTGGATGTAGTCTAGTTAAGTAAATATATTATTGCATATATCTAAATATAATAATATTATGATGATGATGATGTTGATTATTATTAATATTATTATTATTATTGCCTGTTGCTGTAAGGTCACAGTGATTAATAAAAAGTTAAATACAGGCATTTTCCAACTCATTTAGTTGCGTGCTGCTTTTTCTTTCCTTTCTTACACCCTGACATCATTCTGTTATGCAGGAAAATTAGATTTGATCCATTTAGTAAAATGCTCTCCCAGAACAGCGGAGTAAACACTGTCATCTGCCGGACCTTCAAGGAGAAATCTGACCGACTAAATCCTAATTGACTATTTGTACTCTGGACCCTCAGACACCTGTCAAAGACCCCCCAGTGGCTCCCCTGGCCTCAGACTGGCCCTCACACTGACAGGGACTAACCCGCTAAAAGCTTAAAAAGTAGTACGTGCCCTACGCACCGGGCCAGAGTTGTCTCTGGGTTGTTGTCACTCTGGTGTTTATCTGCCACACTGTCTCCATGTGAGGTGTTACAGATACCATGGACACACACAGAGACACACACTCCGGTCTCTGTGCTCGTCTTATTTTGATGCCGTGTCTGCATCGGAGCTGCCAAGGCGTATGTATTTTTAAGAGGAGCAAGTGAGCTGTATGTCTGAAACAGAGACGTCATCTGTTTCTCTGAGAAATAACCAAACTGTCACTGATCTGCTCCCACTCTACCGAACGTCCATTCCATAGATTTGCTCTGAGTCTAAAACCGGCCATGACAACAACCCCTGGGAAACGGAGGGCTAAATCAAATGTAAAGATTCGTCGGTTTTAATGGTAACATTCTGAAAACTGTCTATTCTGCTGCTGTCTTTCCCTTTGTCCTACTGCAGCGTTTTTCAACCTTGGGGTCACGAGGCAACGTGGGGTCACTCGGAATTCAAATGGGATTGCCTGAAATGTCTTCACATGATCTTAACCCTTTCATGCATGACGGTCACTACAGTGGACGCCTGAGAATCCACTGTAGAGGCTTATATCCAACACTGCCATCAAAACCTATTCTTATCATAAAAAATGACATTTTAATAGCTGTCCACTGTAGTGACCGTCATGCATGAAAGGGTTAAAATAACCATATACTTTCACTTTCATGTATATCAAATCAAGTTTGTTTTTTTTGTTTGTTTTTTTTAAAAAAGCATATAAAAGTATCTGAGTTGGCGCATCCTGATTGGCTGCTCCAATCAAAAAATGTCTCTGGGGTCACCAAAAAATTTGGGATGTCAAAATGGGGTCACAAGCCAAAAAAGGTTAGGGACCACTGTTAAGCACCATTATGGTTGGGGTTAATAGTGGTTAATGTTCTGCCTTAGGAACAGATGACAAGCTTCTTTCCGCCATGTTATATTTGTGTAGCTGCATCAATGTCTTTACAGATGTGAAGCGCTACTCCAAGACCTTTTTAATGAAATTCTATTTTTTTTAACCAACATTAGTCCTCTGGTAATTTTAAACAACGAAATGTCGCCTCATTTAAAGAAGCATGAATGCTGTCATTTGTGCTTTATACCACTAGGGACAGAGGTAAGGCAAGAAATGAAATGAAGAGAGTAAATAGTGAGTGGATTCTCTCTGAATGTATAAAAATAAAATACTTTTTTTTTCATTGTTACAAAAATAAAATACTTTTTTTTTCATTGTGTCCCACTATGGGCCGCTAGCGAATTATCTGTGGACCAGTACCGGACTGCGGACCAGGGGTTGGGGCATCTATTAACGCCATCTATTGGTCCCCAACCCCTATCTTGCGAACCACGTGTCCCAAACGTGTCGTCAGTAATGTAACTGCACCGTTTTAGACACTCAGCATCAGGCTTCAAGTGGCGCTGAGCTGGAATGTCTGGATCGTGTCATCAGAGAGACTGCGGACACTGAGCTGTGCGCCAGTGCCATCCCTGCCCTGGGGGACAGAGGGACCCGGGTGAGGTGAGGTAGAGGAGGGGTGGCGGGCTCCTCCATCTCTACCGCTTCCTTGTCGTCTGACTACGAGTATATACTTTGAAGCGGCTTCTCCAGTCATGGACGACGGGCCGAGCTGTGTGGAGATACCGGCGTTGGCTCTCCAACGCCTCAAGGACCTGATTATAAAGCCGTCACGGGGCAAGGATTTCAAAGAGAAACGGGACGAAAGTAAATACGTGGATTGGGAGACACTCGACGCTAAAAGAGCTGCGGGGAAAGGAGGTCGATTTGGGGCGACGCTTGGCCAGAGCGGTGCCGGAGCGCCGTGCGTAACGGCACAAACCCGGGACTTGGCGATTAAAAGTGAGACTGAAACTAAGGCGAGGAAGGATCCTGTGGGTGAGAAAAGCTCCGGTGCCGTAGAGGTGGGTCCCACTGATTTCTCAGCAGTTCCTCCTTCTATTATCTCCCAGTTGGAGGGCTGTTGTTTCAAAGCCACCAACAAACGCGACATCGCCTTTACGCGACCAGAGAAGAAGAAGAAAACACAACCTGGAGAAGAATCAAACAGCGGTGGTCATTATCTGAGCTGGAGAGGTGAGTCTGATGACTACGAGGAGCAGGAGGAAGAGGAGCAGGAAGAGGAGGAGGAGGAGGAAGGGGTCCGTTTGGTGCATTCAAGTGATGGCAGCGCGCCGTGCGCGACGGAAGACGAGTCCCATTACATTACGACGCACGAGATCCTGCTAAGCGAGCTGTCGGACCAAGAGGGCGACTATGAGGCCGGGGCCGACTCCTCCTCCTCCACCGGCTGGGACTTGGAGGATGACAATCGGGTGTACACCTTCGTGGATTACGCGCCGTCGGACGATGACCATGGGATATTGGAGTGGCGCGGGGGGGATGCCGTGCGGCGCGAGGGCGCAGCAGCGGTCAGCACTCTGCTGGAAAGTGATCTGCGCGATGTGGCCAAAACGAACAGCTCAGATGGGAGCGTGTCACAGGCTCAGCAGCAGCAACAGCAGCAGGAGCAGCCGGAGCAGCAGCAGCAGAGCAATGGTGGGGGACAGATCCACCTGTCAATCACGGCCACTTCTCGCGCTATAAATGACACGGGCAGCATCCAAGAGCAGGGAAATATTCTGTATCATGCCACACGCTCCGCAGACACAAGTGGAGTTGATGGGAAGGCAGGGACGCAGGGTGACGGGGCGCATTGTTTGGTCGCCGCACCCGGACGCCTTCACTTTGGGGGCAAACTGAGAGGCAAGGAGGTCACCGGCTACTCCAGTTGCGCGTCCAGCGAGCTGGACGACGCAGACAAGGAGGTGCGCAGTCTGACAGCCAAAGCCTTCAAGAGTCTGGCCTATCCTTACTTGGATGCCATCAGCTTCAGCACCTCCAGCGAGTCCTCTCAGTCAGAGCGCGGCATCAACAGGTGGTCCACGTTATTCGACCTGAAATATGGCAACGTGAACGTGGCGCAGGGACTGGACCAAAGCGTGATTCCACGCCAGGATGTCATAAAGGCATCCGACATCCCCGGCGGAAACGTATTCACCCTGAGCGGGGACCCTCGCGGCGCGTCATCGTCGAAGAAAATAGAGCTGATGGGCAAATTCAGCCAGAGCCACAGTGGCGTGATTACACTGACGGAGACTCTGAATTTTAGGTGCAATGTCCAATCAGGAATGTCTGGCGGGGAAAGACGCACGAACTTCGCGCAAATCGCTGCGGGATCACGTTCCGCAGATGAAGTTACCAACAGTTTGTCAAGCGCGCAGAGACGAGCGGCCAGCAAGCCGCCCTCTGCAGCCATGGAGGACGCACACAAAAAGGCGATCTTTGCCTCCAGTCTCATCCAAAATGTCATTTCGAAAAAGATGCAGTTTGAGAAGGAGCGCAAGATGGAGAGGGGGGAGATCCGCGAGCCGCCCCCTCCGTGCTTTACGCACCAGGAGAGCGACGGCTGCAGGGGGAGTAAGGGCGGCTGCAGCAGCGGCAGCAGCAGCAGCGCGGAGCTGCACAGGCAGAGCTCCAGGTTTTCAGAGAGCAGCTCTGACTACGCCATAATGTGTGTGGATGAACTGGGGGACATTGTGGACAGCGCCCCCTGTGCCCCGGGGGGGCGCGAGCCTGCGGCCGCTCGCGCACCAGACACTAATTTGGAGCCGCCGGCGAACGAGGCAGGAATTGATGCTAAAAAAGGCGCATTGGAAGCGTCCAAAAGCACGCTGCTCCGCAGCCAGAATAGCGCCTTCAGATGCTGGAGGGAAGACGAGCTAGAGTTTCAGAAGGATCGTAAAAGCGATAAAACCCAGCAGGACAAGACGCCGTCGGCTGGTGACACAGCGGCACAGGGGGATCGTGAGTGCGCGGCGGACAGCGGCAAAGCCACGAAAATGTCGCATTTGTTTGTGCCAAGTATCCAACTGCAGCACAGTGACGGAGAAGAGGAACAGCTGCAGGACAGAGATTCGTCGGCATGCGGCGACGAAGGAGACCTCAAAGTGCGTCCCGTCAACGCTCTGTACGTCGCGGACTCGAGGTGCGTCGCGACGTCCAAATCTCCGGAGATTAAAATCAATTTGAGGTGCGTCAGAGACAAAAAGGCCGAGCCGTTTGGCGTCTCCAAGCTGCGCGCTCCAAATATAGGCTGCAACGTCGACTGCAAAAGCCAGGCGCTGGCCGCAGCTCTGAAGGGCGAGTCCTCTGACAAAGTGCCGCAGTTTATGGTCAGGGACATCAGGGATAACAAAGGCAAACTGCAGACGCCGATTCACCAAGTGAGAGACGTGCGTAAACTGGTCAAAAGCTCCTATCACTTCGTTTCTCTGGATAACAACGACGTGAAACCGAGCTGCGAGGGTCACGCTGAGCAGAAGAAGCAAATGTCGACGCGAAATCCCAATTCTGTTTCGCCCATAGTGATTAAATGCCAGTCTGTAAACACTAACAGCAATGCAAAGCAATGTGGCAATTTCGATTCACCCAAAAGCGAAACGCTGGAAGTGGACAGGTTGTCGCCAGAGGGAGCCAAAAACGTCTCGCTGGAATGGACAGCAGGGAGAGCAACGGTAAATAATAGCACGGATATCAGCGTGGGATCGAAAATCGAGAGTAGGCTAGTTTCAAATAATGCTGCAGACAAGAAGAGTGAACCCAGTCTGGTGAACCAAGTGGCCTTGGAGAAAATCCAGGCGGCTGTGAAGACGATGGAGCAGCTGTATGTGTTTGAGAAAAATGAATGGAAACGAAAGAACGAGCCCCAGCTGCTGACAGACAGCCACGTTCTGTCACTCTTAGCCAATGAGGTGAACATGGCACCTGACGACGACGACAGAGCCAGAGTGTTCCACAACACGGACAAGGCCTTCAGACAACGCTCCTATTCTGACAAGATGCCACCGGCAGCGTCGGCAGCACCGGGGACATCGCCACCTAGTGGTGAGAACCTGCTCAGGAGGGAGGACGTTCTCAGGGACTTTCAGACATCCGGTGGTTGCGATGACCGACTCTTTACTAAGATGCAAACGTCCGGCTGCAAAAATGTCTTCAGCCTGAGCTCCAGCCTTAAGACGTCAGCCACAGCCACCAAGGTGACGCAGCCCAGCGCCGTCACCCACACTCCTCTCAGCACCAAAACGTTTCTTCCGAAATCACCCAAATTGCCCATGTCGTTGAAAATCAGCCACCCAAGGGTGATCCGGAACGATGGCGCGGATCTCAAGGAGGCGGATAGATCTTTCCAGGACAATGAGAACTATCTGACAATTCCAGTCAAGTCCCACACAAGCAGTGGCAAACATCCTCCGTCTGCCGACAAGTCCTCCGTGTTTACGTCCTCCACGCAGTCGCGACCAACTACTCCACCAGGACGGGCGCTGTCCAACGCCAAGGCTCAGGAAGACAACATCCAGGGGCCCAAACGCTGTAGCATCGTGATGGAAACCCAGCCCAGCCCCCCAGAGATCCCTCCCGCTACCATCTACCACTCCGTGCCATTGGGCATGACGGCCAATCAGCCACAGGTGTACTGCTTCTCCCCAGCGATCACACCTGCACCCACCATCGACCCATTTCAGGTCACGCAGAGAAGAATGCTCCTGGATCCCACCACGGGAAACTACTACCTGGTGGACACTCCGGTACAGCCGGCCACCAAGCGTCTCTTCGATCCGGAGACGGGACAATACGTGGACGTGCCCATGCCCCAGCCTCCCATGACCCCTATGCCCATGTCAATCTCACCTTTGGCTCTCGGTTCTGGAGCGTATGGACAAACCTACATGATTTACCCGGGCTTCATGCCCACAACCCCGTTGATACCCGCCCGGACACTGGTGCAGCCGCAGGTGGCGATGCAGTCGGAGGTGGAGAGTGAGCACAAGGCGTCGTCACGGCAGAGCGAGGGCGCGTACATGGAGAGTCCCTTTTACATGTCCACCGGAAGGTCTCATCAGGAGGCCTCCGCCGCTCAACAACAGGCCGCCCCGGGCAGGCAGCTGCAGGGATTCAAGCAGCCAGTCATCAGCATCACGTCCCAGCAGGGGCCGAGGATCATCGCTCCACCTTCCTTTGATGGAACCACCATGAGCTTTGTGGTGGAGCACAGATGAACAGCAGCCGTTCGAGTGAGTCCTTCCCTGTCTCTGCACACGAGGTAAGACTTCACAGACGTACAGGAGCTCACAGCTAGCGACTTGTCAGCTCGTAGCTACAAACATCTGACAATGTTGCTGCAACAAAAACAGCCTGTTAGTCTTCTCAAATAGTGGGGCAGGCGGCGTGGTGAGGGGCTTCCAGTGGAATATGGCACGGCGCGGTGACGGGCTTCCAGTGGAATATGGCACGCTGGACATAAGTGTACCACTGCTGTAATGCTTGCATGATAACAAGCCTCCAGTCACTAGGTGGCAGCAACTCATACAGTGGTTTGTACAGATAAAAATATACATGTTATCAGGTTCTGTTCTGGGGGCATGACAGAAAATAGTCGAGAACCACTGCTCTAAAGCGAGTTATCACCAAAAAAAAAAACAGCAAGGGCTAGATTACATTAGTATGAGATAAAAATAACAACAAGGGCTAGATTACATTAGTATGAGATTCAGTTTTAGGGTAGATGTGAGTGGTCCAAGGGCCAAATGCGGCCCACAGGCCAGGAGTTTGAGCCCCCCTGGTGTACAGAATGAATTACTACCTAAACATTATGAACAATAAAAGAAATAAATCTCTTTTCAAACGCATCACTCTCCACGTCAACAGAACAGAAATACTTCTCACGTACACATGTCCGAGGGACCATTCACACCGGCTTATGTGTCTGCATTGGTCTGTTGCCCATACATGTGGAACTGATCCTGCATTCATTGCACATTTCAGTGACCCCTACTCGCAGCATATAGTACAAATACTTAGTCACGCATTCTTGGAGCGGACATTTACTCTTACCGTGCCGATGCCATGCTTACTGAGCCTTCTGCTGTGGATTCATTTATTTATTTTTTTGGCATATTAATGAATCAACAAGAGCTAATTTCACCTGCTACCATGTGGGGTTTACAGTGATGAACTAATAATAATAATAATAATAATAATAATAATAACAATAATAATAATAATAATAAGTGGTTCCCAAAGTAGGGGGCAGACATTGCAGGGTGTTAGAAGGTCAGATAGATTTTAATTTTTAATGCTTTTTTTGGACAGTGGAAAAACTGATTTTTAATTTTATTTACTTTCTGTGCTGGAAATATCCATTTTAGGAGTTAAATAAATAAATAAATGTTATTTAAAATGCATCTTGGTATGACAAGTAAAACACAAGCAATTCAGATTCTTTTTTTTTTTTCTTTTTTTTTCTGGTCCAAGGTTTTATCCAGATTGATGAACAAATGAACTATTATCACTGTCAACATTCAGTGTTGTATTTTGTCCATTGTTTTTTTTTTATACAGGTTTTTTTTTTAACTAAACAATATTTAAAAGCAACAAATTTGACCTATACCTATTAGAAACCTATAGAAATTAGACACTGATTTTTGATGTAACATTACTCTCTAGAGGTGTGTTAAAGCAATTAGTCACTTGTATGGTACACTTATGGATGGGTCTCCTTCTACATCAGCCATGGGCAAACTAAGACCCGGGGGCTGGACGTGGCCCGTTCAGGTTTTTCATCTGGCCCGCCAAATTTTTCCAAATTATATATATATTTTTTATATTATCATTATACTTCTGCCTTTTACCTGCAATACGGACATTTCCCCAATAGATGGCGTAGAAAATGACCCTGACCCGGCCCCCCTGTTCAATTTTAAGGACAATTGTGGCCCACTTCTACATCTTCTATCTTCTTCTACTACTTGTTTTACTTCTTCTACTAGTATATTTTTTACTCTTTCTACTTCTACGTTTTCTTTTACTAGTTCCTTGACCCCTTCTACTGTACTTCTTTTTACTGCTATATTTTTTACTACTTGTACTTCCGATCATGGATTACTTCTCAGTTGTCTACCTTGTTGTAATGTCTGTTTTTGTTGTTCTGTTTCATCGTCTTTGTCTTCTCCATCTCGTTTTTCTTCTTTTTGGTCGTTGTTGTCTCTGTCTACTTTTCGTCTTCCTCTTAGTTGTCATCTCCTTCTTCCTCTCTGTTGTCATGGTTTTTGTTTTCTACTTTGTATTTTCTTGATTTTCATCTTCATCTTCAAAGAGGGAAAGGCCTCTACAGTGCGCCTGTAATGTCATGTGACTTTTGGTGTGAAATTCGGTGAGACAATAAAGGAGGCTTATATCTGAAAAGGCAACTTATTTATAGCAGTGGTCAAAGGTCACTGGTGTGTCCTGTTATCTGGTTCCCGATTAAGAGGATTACATTGGTATAAACTTTTTTTTTTATGGATGAGATGTTGTGACCGTGTGTGCGTGCGTGTGTAAATCGGTGGACACGGTGAAAAGTTAAGCAGCAGCAGAAAACGCGTGTGTGACACGGTGAAAAGTTAAGCAGCAGCAGGTGTGGGTCATGCGCGTGTGTGTAGCTTCAGCTGCTTCTGGACATCGACGGGCTGCCTGGCAGGTCAGAGTCCCAGCGGGGTCAAGCCGACCTTTTTTTAGACGGAGTGAAGAGGCCAGGTTCATGTAGCCTCTGATCAGCATTTACATAAACACAGCACGGCAACAGGCGGCCTCAGTTGAACGTTTCGGAGTTCCCCTTCTCACTGCAGTGCTCGGTTGTGTTTATAAAGTAAATGGGCGGCAGAGCTGACAGCTGGGTGACACTGTAGGTGACACTGGGAAATTTCAATTGATGGATGTTCATTTTAATCCACGTGTCAACTGGTGTGAGGTGCTTAACCATGTTCTTTTAATAGAACCAACCTGACCGTGTTCATCAGGGCTGTAGGGGGCAGCGCGGTGGCACAGAATCGTTCGGTTCAGGATGTTTGGTACAAATACACAGGTGTACCAAGTGTACCGAATGGCATACCTGTGTTACCATGTGTTTTCAAGCGTGTCAAAGGGAGCGCGGCCCGATCGCCAACTGTCGTAAGATAGCACTTTACAACGTACAATCTTCATATTTTAGATAGATAGAGAAACACATCCTAGCGGCAGACACGTGGGGACATCGATGTGCTTTTGTTTTTACTCACCGATCCAAAACAAACTGTGACTGAGTTACCTGCCGTGGATGGTAACTTTTTTAAGCCGTATGTTTATGTTGAATACAAATACACATATATACAGAAATATATAAACGATCTGTTAGTCGCATCAGCGACTAGCAGACGTTGACTTTCATTACCTGAGATTGGACTTCAAGTTTAGCAATTCGTAACATAAATATATTTCTATAAATATATATGTTTATACATATATTTATAAATATATGTATAAACATATATATTTATAGAAATATATTTATGTTACGAATTGCTAAACTTGAAGTCCAATCTCAGGTAATGAAAGTCAACGTCTGCTAGTCGCTGATGCGACTAACAGATCGTTTATATATTTCTGGTCGAGTTTTCTTCACGTCGAACAAAGAATATACTCGCAGAGAAGCTACATACAGACTTACTGGTGTCACCTGGTGTCCTGGGTACATATACAGTACCTCTCTCCCTCACTGTGTCTTGCTGGCATCATTGTGTGTTCCGTGTTCATGCTTCCTAATCTATGGTCATGCCCGTTTCTTGACGACGCTGGCTAGGCCCTAGCTATGGCTACATACAATGTGGAGCAAACCTGCTCCGTAGCAGGTTTAAGGTCCTTAAGTCTGAAGTTGTGGACATCGCAGCTCAGTTGCTTAGAAGAAATTGATGCCAGGAAAGAATCCTGGCGAGACCACGACTAGATATTTTAGCACTCCCCAAAAGTTTTTTGTTATAGTGTTTCTTCACAATCTATTATATAAATGAATTAGATTATCAGCCCACACTTTTGATCAGTGATCAGTGTGATCACTTTTTGATCACACTGATCTATTATCTCCAATAGGGTGCAGAATTTCATTCTTCTTCTTCCCTGTTTGTGCTATATTTTGTATTATATTTTGTATTTGGTCTTAATTTGCTGCCAAGTCCTTTTTATCCCTGTTGGGTTAAATCTAGATTAAAATTGAAAACGGGCAGGTGTGTGTGCACAGCGAGAGAAAATTATTACAATTTCAGAGATATTTGTATATATCGCTATGAATATTACATATTCAGAGATATATGGGTTACAATATATCTCTGAACAGTTCTCCAGTTCTCCAATTAACGAGAATGAATAACGTTCTATCTGTAGAGTAATTTGTTGCCACCCCTTTCCCTGTCTTCTGCGGCTGTGACGCAATTTATTTTTTCATTTTACAGCGTGTCGTAATCGTTATAGGCAGGCAACGGTATTTCTCGCTCCACCGGAGTGAAGCAAAAGGTGCGGGACAAGACATGGTTCGTGTTATCTGCGCTCAATTGAGGGAGACTTCATATGTAGTCGGGCACGAGTGCCACTCCATCTTAACTCAACTCGGACCTCCGGGAGCTAACTGTAATCCGTTTTTGTGAAACAGGAAAGTCAGGGTTGGACCTCTGTGATTTTAACTCGGAGTTTCGTGAGCCTGCTTCTAGAAATGGACCCCTGACCGCTGCGAGTCAGTGTTTGACCCCACTCAGGTCAGGTGGGGAAAGGGAATGTGGGGCTAAAAGAGACAAAAGTTGGCAGACGTAAGCAACATTTAGCCCACCTTTGTATCGGAAAGGTTTGACTCTTTAACAGAAGGGGGCAGTACCGGCAGACCAGCTAAGACAGGATACAATGGACAATCCAGAAAGTGGGGTAAGGCTCAATACACATGGGTTACAAAAATGAACATAACATGCCAAGAGATCGTGGAGGGTAACAAACGCAAGGGCTTATCAGAATGATCGAAGGCAAGGGGCTAGGAGGTGATCTCAAGAGGTAGATAAATGTAAGGGGTGAGTCCTGATAAGACGCAGGAACACGTAATCACAGAGGCAGAACAAAACTATGGAAAGCTGTTTCGAGGGTCACCAAGTTCTGTCAACAGAGTAGACCGTAGAACAGACTGAGTTGTACCACTTCCACTCGTTGTCGAAGACATCACCCTCCATGTTGGTGGCAGGAAGGAGTCTTACTTGTCTTTGTCAAGTTGTCAAGTTAGCACAAATATTTAAAAATATGAAGTACTTTTGGTTTCAGTTTACTGTAAAACTACTGCGCTGCAAGTTCTGGGAAATCAGACCTCTAGACGTTTGACTGGTTTGTTAGTGACACCACACATATGGAATGGCATTTGCATGTCATGCCTAGTCACTGTTGACAAACCAGTTCTCTTTGTTTAAAATCCGATTTTTCCTCCCGTGTGCCTAGAACAGACTGTTCTTCACTGAAGAGATGAGCATAGAGCGATTTGAGTGAACAACTTTTACTAGACTGGTTTAGTATCTCGTGCTACAGCTGTGCTGATTGTTCTCTCTTCTGTTGTACATTTGGCAGAGAATGGCTCATCGATTCACCAACGATCTCTCTTGTCCGGTGTGTTTTGAGATTTTCAAAGATCCTGTGTTGCTGTCGTGCAGCCACAGTTTCTGTAAAAAATGTCTGGACAGTTGGTGGGCGGACAAAGTGGTTTGCACTTGTCCAGTGTGTAATCAAAATCCGAGTGGTGTTCCGGCAAGTAACTTGGTTTTGAAAAACCTCTGTGAAGCCTTGTCAGGAGAACTTTCTGTGAGTGAGGACACCTCTGCGGGATCGGAGGCTCTCTGCAACCTGCACTCGGAGAAACTGAGGCTCTACTGTTTGGACCATCAGCAACCGGTGTGTGTCGTCTGTCGTGAGTCCAAAGCACACTTCAACCACAGCTTCAAACCCATCGATGAATGTGCGGAGGATTACAGGGACAGTCTCAGGAAGTCCTTGAAGTCTTTGCAACAAAATCTCGATCTTCTGAGTGAGGCTGAAGTTAAATGGAATCTCACAGCCGAACACATTAAAATGCAGGGACAAAATACAGAGGAGTCGATTAAGGAAGAGTTTCAAAAGCTCCGGTGTTTTCTACAACGAGAAGAAGAATCGAGAATCGCCGCCGTGAGAGCTGAGGCGGAACAAAAGAGCAGCGCGATGAAGAGGACTGTTGAGACTCTGAGCAGGGAGATAAAACGTCTAAAAGACATAGTCGAAGCCACAGAAGAGGAACTGAGAGCCACAGATGTGGAATTCCTCAACAAATACCGGGCTGCATCAGAAAGACTTAACAAACAACCTTTGCTGAAATGTCCAATGCTGACACCTGGTACGTTGATCAATATGACAGAACACGTGGGCAACCTCACCGACAAGGTATGGCAAAAGATGAAGGACATGGTCACTTATAGTCCTGTGATTCTAGACCCAAACACAACGGTACAAGTTGTTAGCAAGGATCTGACAAGTTTAACATACACTAATAACATTAGTCATCTTCCAGAAAACCCAGAAAGGTTTAAAAATTACATCCTATGTCTTGGATCTGAAAGCTTTAACTCTGGGATTCACTATTGGGACGTTGAGGTTGGAAATGATAGAGGATGGTCAGTTGGGTTGATAAAAGATTCTGTCGATAGGAAGGCAGAGCGGCTAACTGGTTACTGGGAATTATGGTTGAAGGACGGTCTGTATAGAGCAAGTTGTCCACCACATATAGAGGAACTTCTGACATTGACGAGACCAATTAGGAAGGTGAGAGTTCACCTGGACTGGGAGGGAGGAAAGCTGAAATTCATCAACCTGGACACAAACACAACCATTTATACCTTCGTACAAACGTTCACAGAGAAGCTGTATCCTTTCTTTGACAACAGCTGTCAGACACCACTGAGGATATTACCGGCAAAAGTCAACATGAAATTGACTATATAGTCATCTGACGGTTCTGACATTTTATGTCGTAGAGTTTTGAAACTGTTTCAAACAAAATAAAATCTTTAGTATTACTAAATTGCATATTTCTGAGTAGATATTATATTGTTATGTATTTTATCCACATAATTCCATATGATTTCTTATATATTTTATATTACATTTACAATTAAACTGTATCTGCATAATGCCACGTTATTTTACATTAGAATATATGTATATATGTGTAAAAACATATATACATATGTGTATGTATTTATATATGAGAGTGAATTGCATATATATGTATGTATCTATATATATGTATATGTATATATATATATAGTGAGTGCATTTAAATCATCAGTATAACTGATTGTCAACAAGTTAACAAGTACAACATTGACGTCTACAATGTGTGATACTGTATATCTGTAATAAGAAATATTGATTTTTTTTTCTTCTCATTTTTAATCCTTTGCAGAAACTGATCAATCTTCAAACTGAAATCAATACAGTGTATGGTGTTTTAAAATGAAAATATCTGTGTAAATGTCAAATCCATTTTTCCCTGACTTTGCTGACTGTAAAAAATATATATTCACGAGATAAATAATGTTTTTGTATTTGAATATATGTTGTCAATTTCTGAGTGGTGAAAAAGTTGTTTGTATATGGTATTAAATGGAAATAAAGCTTCATTGAATATTAACCAAAATCAACTGTTGACTAACGTTATTTGCACACACTGTGTCAGATCATGTCATTTTTTTCCCCCAAAAGACCCAGAATCAAATTACCCATGACTTACTACTGGTCCTTGCCCCAGAGGTTGGGAACCTTTACATTAGAGACATAAGTGTTACTTTATTATCTGTCCCTTATTATGTTTAAATGACTAGTATGTGTTAAGTAATGTTGAAGTGAAATAACTAAAAATGATTTTCTTTCTGTTTTCTTTCTTTCCTTCAGTGATGAACTCTTGGTTGAAGAAGCTCCACTCTGGTCTCTTCTATCCAGAGAAAACCTTCCACCCTGTTTCACTTCTTCCTATATAATGTGTTCAAGTTCAGTGGTTGTCTAGTGGTTGTCTCTTATTCCAGAGATTTGGAATAAAACTACAGGTGCACTGGTACTGAGAACCAGCTTCGATGAAAACGTAACTGCAACAAGATAACACCAGAATCCATCCAAAACCATTCTGTGTAAATCAAAAAAAGATAAACAGGTCCTTCTTTGTCCACTTAGCTAAATTTGGATTTTTTTTTTTTTTTGCACGGGTGAGCAATATTTCCAGATTAAGAAACGGTACCATAAAAGCTTTTGAATGCTTGTTTTCTAGACAAAACTCAAACTCATTTTTTGTTTATTTTGCTGTGGCACACAGCTACAACTTTTGAATGCTTGATTATTTTCTAGACAAAACTCAAAATAATTTTTAGAGTTTATTTTGCTGTGGCACACAGCTACAATTTCAATTTTTTAATCTTTTATAATGTAAAATCTCCGTACTATTGCTCAGAAAAGGTTTGGACTATGAAGATTGATAGTGTCAAAAACGTAATCCATGCACTAGAGCAGGGGTCACCAACATAGGGGCCGGGGGCTCCATGTAGCCCTCGTGGACTATCAAAGGTGCCCGTGGAGTATGTTCTAAAAATAAAACTAGTCAACAAGAGGGTGTAAAAAATTTAATGAATTAATTGCTTTTTTACACTTGCGATAGATGCAATTACGATGGTAGGAACCCACTTGTATCAAAAGTGTTTTAAGAAAATACAGCCATCACGCAGTGTTTCTCAACCCTGGGATAAAAACCTTAATTACTGATAAAAACGATTTTTTATCCAATTATTATTCTTTTTAAAATTATAATCAGAAACACACCACACAATCTTAAAACAACTGTATTTTTGCACTTCCATGAAATAAAATAATAATAATAAAATAATAATGAAAATGAATAGCCTATAATTTGAAAGTAATGGCTCTAGGGTCTCCGGAAAATAGAGTCAAAATGGGGTCAATTGTAGAAATGTCTGATATTAACTTTTTTTTGTCAATATCCGATATGTAAATATAGTCCAAACACTCAATTTCTGATTCCGAGATCAGCCAATACCGATCTATGCAGCTGTATACCCCTCAAAACTATTTGTAGGTCACATCACATATCTCCTGACGTGGAATTAACACATTACCTACTCTTATTGTGATGCCCCATTAAAGGCATTCCACAAGTTAACATTGTCTGTACAAAATACATTTTTAAAGTGATTCCAGCATATATGGCGAAACCTGAATATTGAATTATTTGGTTTTTATTATCCGGGGAAAAGCCGATAAAGATTCTTACCGTTATTACATAATTGTGATAATATCGGGCCAATAATATTGGTCGTCCTATATTACCTGAGATCCCTAGACACAAGTTTTTCTTCAATTCCTGCGAGTATATCAGGGTTCTGTTCAACTAAAAAGGCACACGTTTCACATTGAGTAAATTCATTTCATATCATTTTTGTGACATTTGTCTTTTGGTGCCTGTGCCAAGAGATCTTTTATAATGTAAAATCGCCGTACTATTGCTCAGAAAAGGTTTGGAAACAAAGATAAAAAAGAAAAACCTTGATTTAAGTGTTATCACATGTTACAGTTATCGTATTTTGTACATTATTGTTCACTCGCTGTGGACCTGCTGGACAGTCCAACTTTTTTGTGTCATGAATATGATAATTAACTGTTGTTCTCTTTTGTTTTGTTATGTGTTTTTTTTTTCATGTGCAATTTTCAATAGATGCTGCACTGCAATCTAAACAAATGGGTTTAGTAGTAATGTTTAGTAGCAATATGCAATCTATCCAAACAATATGTATATACCAGTGTGAATGAAATAATGTGTGATTCTGCAGAACTTTTGGACACACAGTAGCATATTTAACAGGTTGATGTTTTAATGTGCAGTAATCACGTAGGTGAGTTTTTGTCACGTCAGCAATAGTGCAAAGACTCTTCCCTGAATGGTTGGCGTTGCAGAGCCTGGTGTGGAATGATGTTACTGGACAACTCTGTTGCTTTGAGAGTACTGGATAGAACTTGTTGACAGATCATGTGACTGAGGAGGAAAGGAAGTAGGAAAGTGCTGCGGATGTTTGAAGTCGTGCAATAATGAGGGTTAGGACACTGAGAGAAAGAGGAAATGAGGCAGGTTTCATTTTGTGTTAATATGGAAACGATTTTTGGTTTATTTGATCTAATGTGGAAAAAAAAGCTCTTTTTCATTTTGATGTGTTTTGATGTCTTTGTGAGGTACAGTGTTGAGAATGGTTATAGAAATGTTCATGAACATTAAAATCTTTTTGCAAAAAAAAATGTGTTAGCATTCATTATTAGTTATGGGAAACTATTCTTATTTCTAATTTTACAAAATTTAGTGCATAGTAGTAAACAGTTACTAGTGCGTAATCTTTTGTCCTTTATCAACCTAACCTGCTGAATGTTGTTTGCAGCTCTACTGCCTTGTCCTTGTCCTCGTTCTTTGGCCTGATTCCCCCTGGACCTGTTGTCAGACTAATGCCTTGACTTTTCACATTCCTTTTATCTACGTCTGTCCACAAGGTGGGAAAGTTTTTATTTGGATTTGATTGGCCATTTTCTTTCAGAGGCAGGTGGTCTCTTCCAAGTAAGCCATGTTGGATCGTAATGTTTTTCATCATTTATTTTTTTCTAATGTAACCTGTAGAATACAAGATGATTTTTTGGTGTTTACCAGATTGCTATCTAAAACACAATAGATAGGGTCAGGGGGTATTAGTCTACAACATGTAACTTCATCGTTACTAGCGGAAATTTCTACACATTCGTTCCCTTTTGAGCAATAAAAAGTATCACAATTATGAGCACAGAAAGTCACTAGCTATGTGTTATTTAAATGATAATAGACAATATACGTGATTGAAATTAATTCCATCCATCCATCCATCCATCCATTTTCATCCACTTATCCGTTACCGGGTCATGGGGGCAGCAGTCTCCATGACCGCCACCCAAATCACACTGCACCGTACCAACCCCCCCTGAACCTTCCTGCAGGTGGTGAGTCCACTGGAAGGTACCAACCACCCTAACTGGGATTCGAACTTGCCCAGGAGGTGAATCCTGAGGTTCTACACCAAAGACAGAGACATTGGTCTCTGGGCCAAAGCGCCACGATTGAAATTAATTTTTAGTTAAAATTGTGTTTAATTATGTTTTTGTTCTGTTTTGTCTTCGCCCCGTGAGTGTCTAAGGCTGGGTGTACGTTGACGACTCCATTGGCAATGAATCAGCACTGATTGCAAGTGATGTATGCTAACGTGACTGATCTCGCCCTTTCCATTTCCAAACTCAGCAGACAGTTTAAACAGGCGCATGCAATAGCGCTCCCTGCCCAGCCTTATTGTCATGTCTGTCTGTTTCCTTTTCCTGTTGTCTGCTTTGTGGGGTAATCTGTGGGATCACACTCACCTGTCTGTAATTAGCTTCACTTGTGTCACCTGGTGCTCCCTGTGTATATATACCCCTCTCCCTCACTCTGGCCTGGTTGGATCATTGTATCTGTTCCTGTGCTCAGCTTAGTGTGTCCTTCGAGTTCTTAGTTTGTACTTGGTAGTTCATTCCTTGACTGGTTTATGCCTTGTTCCTGGTCTTGTGAAGAAGTGAGTTATTTTGTTGTTTTGGCCTTGCACTTGTAAATAAACTACCTGCACCAGAAAGAGTCTCTCCAGTACTGCATTTGGGTCCTGCCTGCTCCCTGCGATGCCCGCACGTGACAGAATGATCCAACCAAGACTGGACCCAGCGTACTGGGAGGCTCTCCTGGCGGATTTTGGTGCCATGCAGCTAGAATAGGAGAGGGTGAAGGCACAGTTGAGCGCTCTGCAACCTGACCACGGCTTAGCGTTCCCTGCAGCAGCCTCTCCATCTGTGGGACCTGTTTTTCCCACCCTCCCAGCCCCTATGTTGGAACGTCAGGAGCTGTCCCTTAAAGGGGGGGTAGGGTCAGTGGGCCCGTAGCAGACCCCCTTCTGTTGGTTCCCGGGGTTGCTGCGGACACTCGTCTGATGGCTCCTGCTCAGTCTGTGCCTCTGGTGGGCCGAGTGCCAGTGGCACCCAGTCAACTGGTGGTTTCGGGGTCTCCGATGGTTCCGGAGGTGGCGGTGCTTGGTAGTTCATTCCTTGTCTGGTTTATGCCTTCTTCCTGGTCTTGTGAAGAAGTGAGTTCTTTTGTTGTTTTGGCCTTGCACTTGTAAATAAACTACTTGCACCAGAAAGTCTCTCCAGTACTGCATTTGGGTCCTGCCTGCTTCCTGCGATGCCCCCACGTGCCACTTATTCTCATTTCTCTGTCCCAGTGAGTGGCGCCTCACTCTCCCCCAGGGAGCCCCATATTCCAACACTGGAGAGGTACTCTGGAGATCTGGGTTCATGTGGGAAGCCGCCCCGCTCTCTTCGCCTCTCAGAGTAGAGTTTTTCTTTATGTCAAAGAAGGATCAGTCTCTTCGCTCCTGTATTGATTACCGGGAATTGAATGAGATTACTATCAAAAACAAGTATCCTCTACCTTAAATCAACTCTTGAACCCTTACATCAGGCTGGCATATTCACTAAGCTTGATCCTCACAACGCTTATCATCTGGTGAGGATTCGAGAGGGTGATGAATGGAAAACAGCTTTCAATACCCCCCTGGGTCAATTGTAAAATTTGGTCGTGCCGTTTAGGCTAACTTATGCTCCTGCTACCTTTCAGGCCTGGTGAATGATGTGTTAAGGGACATGATTGGAAGATTTGTCTTTGTTTACTTGGATGACATTCTCATATTTTCCAGAGACCCGATCGAAACACACACAGCATGTCAGACAAGTCTTGCAGCAACTCCTGGAGAACAAGTTGTATGTAAAAGCAGAGAAATGCAGCTTTCACCTCGACTCCGTCTCATTTGTGGGTCTGATTATTGAGAAGGGGCAGGTAAAGGCTGATCCTGCCAGAGTCGAGGCAGTGGCTAACTAGCCGTCACCCACAACATGGACTACTACAGCAACTACCACGGTCTTTAGGATTTGCCAACATCTACAGAAGATTAAGATTTCATATGTTTGGTCTCCTCAAGTGGAGAGAGCTTTTACCTTGTTAAAAAATATGTTTACTAAAGCCTCTGTTCTTGCTCATCCAGACCCGTCTCGTCAGTTTATGGTGGACGCATCTAATTCTGAAGTTGGAGCTGGTTTGTCTCAGCGCTCAGCAATGGATCAGAGGTTACACCCCTGCGCCTCTTCTCTCGTCAGCTCACACCTGTTCAACGGAATTATAATGTTGGAAACTGGGAGCTGTTGGCCGTGGTGCTGGCATTGGAAGAGTGGAGGCACTGGTTAGAAGGGGCGGAGCATCGCTTTTTGATATGGACTGATCATAAAAAACTGTCCTATCTCAGGGCAGCAAAGAGACTCAACTCCCGCCAAGCTCGATGGGCCCTGTTTCTTGGCAGATTCAACTTTACCCTAACCTACAGACCCAGGTCCCGCAACATCAAGCCAGACGCCCTGTCCAATCTCAGGAGGATCAGGTAAAGGAGTCTCCTGTTAACATTCTCCCTTCCAGTTGCATCTATATATCCCTAAAAATGTCTGTTCCAGAATTCTCCAGTTGGGATCATTCCTTGAACCCAGCCTGTCACCCTGGGTTCCACCGTCCTGTGGACTTCAGTATGCGTCACTTCTGGTGGTCATCCATGGCCCAAGATACCCAAGACTTGGCTTCTTGCACAGTGTGTGCTCGGAGCAAATCATCGCATCAACCCTCGTATGGTTTACTCCAAACCCTGGAGATGCCGACGTGCCCCTGGTCCCATATTGCACTAGATTTAGTTACAGGCCTGCCCCCATCCTCAGGTCACACTTGCATTTTGACCATTATAGATTGTTTTTCAAAGGCTGTGCACTTTGTCCCTAAGCTCCCGACGGTCACCGAGACTGCGGACCTTCTGATCCTCCACATTGTCCACCTGCACGGCATTCCCCAAGATGTCATGACCGTCAGGGGTCCGCAGTTCTCCTCCCAGGTTTGGAAAGTATTCTGCCTAGCCCTGGGAGCTTCAGCCTTCCTATCCTCAGGGTATCACCCTCAAACTAATGGACAAACTGAGAGGGACAATCAGGATCTGGGCGCAGCGCTCCGTTGTGTTGCCAGCCGCCATCCCTCCGCCTGGTCCCCGCTCCACGTTGTCCTTAGCTAACAACCCCGTCTATTCCCTGAACAGGAGATGAAGGTGGCAGTTCCTTACGTTCAAGTGAACATGCGCCGCCTTAGAAGAGTCTGGAGACTAGCCCAGGCAGCGCTCCTCAGGACCAGCACCAGGACAAAGAGAATGCCGGACAAACATTTCCGGCCCTGTCCTAACATCCGGAGTAACAGTTCTGGCTCTAAGGACATCCCTCTCCGGTTTCAGACTCGTAAGTTAGCACCCAGATTCATTGGCCCTTACGCGATAGAGAGGGTTGTCAGTCCCTCTGCTGTCCGCCTTAAATTACCTAAGTCATTGAATATCCACCCAACGTTTTATGTTTCCCCACTATAACCTGTGGCATCTAGTCCGTTGTACCCTCCAGTCAGGCCACCCCAGCCCCCCAGCTGGTGAACGACAATCCTGCGTACAAGGTCCTTGATATACACCGCTGCCCGGGGATGGCAGTACCTGGACTGGGAGGGGTACCCAGAGGCCCAGAGGTCTCCCATTCTTAGATCTTGAACCCGTCCACACGGCTGTGGAGCATTGGAATCATCAGCAGCGACACCATAAGAGCCCTGATCACCGATGATTCGCTGCCAGATCATTTTCACATACGAGTGGTAACTTGTTTACCTAATCAGTCTCCATGCTCTTGTCCTTCTTGTCTAGTAACTCTGTTCTTGTCTCTCTGTTGGTTTCTCCTTTCTCCAGTCCTCCGCCATTGCCCTTGCCTAGACGCTGTACCTGCTCCATGTGGACCCTCGCCCTCGCCGACTCCGCTGTTTCATCAGCTCCACGGCTCCTGTCTCCACTGCGCAGTGATTGTGGACATTTAAGTTGTTAATAAACTTCTACTTTGGATTGAGTATCTCTCATCCTGCATATCCCTTGTTCTGTCTGATACCAAAATGTGACAAGTTATGCTTATATTTTTCTTTTTTTTTCCCCCTCCACCCACGAGGTTACTTTTGCTTTAACTGCACAAGGTTTAAAAAAAACCACGTTCTAATTGAATCGTGTAAACACCTTTGTAGGAAGGGCTGATGTTTCAACTTTATGAAGATTAACATGCAATAAAGCTGGTCTGTTATGTAAGACTCCTGATCAAAGTCCTCCCTGTTTATAATTTGGATCACACACTTTTGGAAGCGGCAGGTACGTAGAGGACTGACAGGACGACACTGGGAATTTTTGTCCTTTTATCTGTCTTACCCACTGGTTTCTGGTTTGTGATTGACAATGGCTCATCGCTTCGCCAACGATCTCATTTGTCCGGTGTGTTTTGAGATTTTCAAAGATCCTGTGTTGCTGTCGTGCAGCCACAGTTTCTGTAAAAAATGTCTGGACAGTTGGTGGGCGGACAAAGTGGTTTGCACTTGTCCAGT
>NC_024307.1:21673570-21691059 GCF_000523025.1 Cynoglossus semilaevis | reverse complement strand
ACTATAACCTGTGGCATCTAGTCCGTTGTACCCTCCAGTCAGGCCACCCCAGCCCCCCAGCTGGTGAACGACAATCCTGCGTACAAGGTCCTTGATATACACCGCTGCCCGGGGATGGCAGTACCTGGACTGGGAGGGGTACCCAGAGGCCCAGAGGTCTCCCATTCTTAGATCTTGAACCCGTCCACACGGCTGTGGAGCATTGGAATCATCAGCAGCGACACCATAAGAGCCCTGATCACCGATGATTCGCTGCCAGATCATTTTCACATACGAGTGGTAACTTGTTTACCTAATCAGTCTCCATGCTCTTGTCCTTCTTGTCTAGTAACTCTGTTCTTGTCTCTCTGTTGGTTTCTCCTTTCTCCAGTCCTCCGCCATTGCCCTTGCCTAGACGCTGTACCTTTTCTATGTGGACCCTCGCCCTCGCCGACTCCGCTGTTTCATCAGCTCCACGGCTCCTGTCTCCACTGCGCAGTGATTGTGGACATTTAAGTTGTTAATAAACTTCTACTTTGGATTGAGTATCTCTCATCCTGCATATCCCTTGTTCTGTCTGATACCAAAATGTGACAAGTTATGCTTATATTTTTCTTTTTTTTTCCCCCTCCACCCACGAGGTTACTTTTGCTTTAACTGCACAAGGTTTAAAAAAAACCACGTTCTAATTGAATCGTGTAAACACCTTTGTAGGAAGGGCTGATGTTTCAACTTTATGAGGATTAACATGCAATAAAGCTGGTCTGTTATGTAAGACTCCTGATCAAAGTCCTCCCTGTTTATAATTTGGATCACACACTTTTGGAAGCGGCAGGTACGTAGAGGACTGACAGGACGACACTGGGAATTTTTGTCCTTTTATCTGTCTTACCCACTGGTTTCTGGTTTGTGATTGACAATGGCTCATCGCTTCGCCAACGATCTCATTTGTCCGGTGTGTTTTGAGATTTTCAAAGATCCTGTGTTGCTGTCGTGCAGCCACAGTTTCTGTAAAAAATGTCTGGACAGTTGGTGGGCGGACAAAGTGGTTTGCACTTGTCCAGTGTGTAATCAAAATCCGAGTGGTGTTCCGGCAAGTAACTTGGTTTTGAAAAACCTCTGTGAAGCCTTGTCAGGAGAACTTTCTGTGAGTGAGGACACCTCTGCGGGATCGGAGGCTCTCTGCAACCTGCACTCGGAGAAACTGAGGCTCTACTGTTTGGACCATCAGCAACCGATGTGTGTCGTCTGTCGTGAGTCCAGAGCACACTTCAACCACAGCTTCAAACCCATCGATGAATGTGCGGATGATTACAGGGACAGTCTCAGGACGTCCTTGAAGCCCTTACAACAAAATCTCAATCTTCTGAGTGAGGCTGAAGTTAAATGGAATCTCACAGCCGAACACATTAAAATGCAGGGACAAAATACAGAGGAGTCGATTAAGGAAGAGTTTCAAAAGCTCCGGTGTTTTCTACAACAAGAAGAAGAATCGAGAATCGCCGCCGTGAGAGCTGAGGCGGAACAAAAGAGCAGCGCGATGAAGAGGACTGTTGAGACTCTGAGCAGGGAGATAAAACGTCTAAAAGACATAGTCGAAGCCACAGAAGAGGAACTGAGAGCCACAGATGTGGAATTCCTCAACAAATACCGGGCTGCATCAGAAAGACTTAACAAACAACCTTTGCTGAAATGTCCAATGCTGACACCTGGTACGTTGATCAATATGACAGAACACGTGGGCAACCTCACCGACAAGGTATGGCAAAAGATGAAGGACATGGTCACTTATAGTCCTGTGATTCTAGACCCAAACACAACGGTACAAGTTGTTAGCAAGGATCTGACAAGTTTAACATACACTAATAACATTAGTCATCTTCCAGAAAACCCAGAAAGGTTTAAAAATTACATCCTATGTCTTGGATCTGAAAGCTTTAACTCTGGGATTCACTATTGGGACGTTGAGGTTGGAAATGATAGAGGATGGTCAGTTGGGTTGATAAAAGATTCTGTCGATAGGAAGGCAGAGCGGCTAACTGGTTACTGGGAATTATGGTTGAAGGACGGTCTGTATAGAGCAAGTTGTCCACCACATATAGAGGAACGTCTGACATTGACGAGACCAATTAGGAAGGTGAGAGTTCACCTGGACTGGGAGGGAGGAAAGCTGAAATTCATCAACCTGGACACAAACACAACCATTTATACCTTCGTACAAACATTCACAGAGAAGCTGTATCCTTTCTTTGACAACAGCTGTCAGACACCACTGAGGATATTACCGGCAAAAGTCAACATGAAATTGACTATATAGTCATCTGACGGTTCTGACATTTTATGTCGTAGAGTTTTGAAACTGTTTCAAACAAAATAAAATCTTTTTTGAAATAACTCATAGTCACATACATTAGATGATAGTTGAATGAAATATGGCAAATGCATTTGTACTGCAATATAAAATATATAATATGTATTATAACTAGAGTATTACAGTGGAACCTCGAGATACGATCTTAATTTGTTATTATGAAGAATAATGCGCAAAATAGAGAGAAAATCAAGAAGTTAACGCAAACACAATACTAATGACTTGCGGGAGATGCGTACGGAAGTGAACATGTGAAGTGAACGAGTGAAGCAGCCTGGGCTGCACCTAGCATCGGTGTCTGTAAGCGCGCTCGTATCTCAAATCGTTACTCGTATCTCGAAGCAAAAATTTGCTCAAAGGCTCGCTCGTATCTTGAAATACTCGTATCTCAAGGTTTCTCTGTATTAAATTATATATTTCTGTAGAGTAGATAGTTTAATATAATGCATTTTATCCAATTAATGCCATAGGACGATTTGTGTTTTATAATATTATATATTAAACTGTAACCATAATGCTGCTTATATTACATTACAATATATATGTATATATATGTAAAAACATATATACATATATGTGTATACATACATATATACATATGTGTGTTTATATATATATGTAGTGAGTGCATTTCACATTTTAAATCATAGCAGTACAACTGACTGTACCAAGTTAACAAGTACAACTTGAACATCTATAATATGTTTTACTGCATGTCTGTAATAAGAAATACTTGTGTGGGTGTGTATTTGAACCAGACAAATTTATGCTTCAATTGTGAGAACTTTTTCTTAGTTTGATATTAGAGAAAATACACAAGTATATTTAGGTATGTGTGAAAGGAAGTGAGGACAAACTCCTATTTAAAGGCTACACTAACTAAGTATTTTTTGTACCATTTAATCAACAAGCACAAAGTACTTTCTTTGTATCACTGCTGTCCATCTGTATCTTTACTTATTCTAATGTATTACATAGCCATCTGTTCAGAATTACCAATCCTCACCAATAGTTCCTTTGTTTTTAGAAATCATTGAAAATATTAAATAAGAATATTGTCACTTACAGTTGGTTTTTTTTATTTCTAATCCTTTGCAGAAACTGATCACTGATTTTTTTTTTCATTTCTAATCCTTTGCAGAAACTGATCAATACAGCGTACGATGTTTTAAATTCAAAATATTTGTGTAAATGTGCAATCCGTTTTTCCTGATTTTGCTGACTGGAAAAATATATATTCATGTGATAACTAATATTTTTGTATTTGAATATATGTTGTTTGTATATGGTAATCAATGGAAATAAAGCTACATTGAATGTTAACCAAATCAACTGCTGAGTGTCTGTATTATTTGCACACATTGTCAGATCAGGTCGTTCTCTTTAAAAGAAAACAACCTGCTCATTTAGAATTAATTAATGCAAAAAATGATATGTATTCGTTCTTGAAGTCGTGCAATAATGAGGGGAAGGACACTGAGAGAAAGTGGAAATGAAAGAGGTTACTTTTTTTAATAATAGAAATTATTTATGACTTATTTGATCTCATGTGGGGAAAAAACAACTTTTTGACGTCTTTGTGATGTACAGTGTTGAAATGATCATCAACATTAAAATCATTTTGCTAAAAAGTCTGTTAGCATTTATTATTAGTTATGGGCAAACTACTTTAAAGATGTTATTAATAACTGCAAGTTATTTCTTACTTCAAATTTTACAAAATTTAGTCTGTATTTTGTCACTGTCTACAAAGATAACAAACATTTACTAGTGCGTAATCTTTTGTCCTTTATCAACCTAACCTGCTGTATATTCTTTTCAGTTCTACTGCCTTGTCCTTGTCCTCGTTCTTTGTCCTGATTCCCCCTGGACCTGATGTCAGACTAATGCCTTGACTTTTCACATTCCTTTTACCTACGTCTGTCCACAAGGTGGGATAATGTTTATTTTGATTTGATTGGTTGTTTGTTTTTGTTTTTCAGAAGCAGGTGGTCTCCTCTAAGTAAGCCATCTTGTATCGGAATGTTTTTCTTTTTTTTTCCCCGTGTTTACCAGATTGCTGTCTAATTAGCTTACAAAATATAACCTCATCGTTACTAGCTGAAAACATTTGTTCCCTTTTTGAGCGATAAAAACTATCATCATTATAAGCACAGAAAGTCACTTTTTACTTTCAATTATTGATTGAAAGTAATTTTTTAAAATATTTTTTCACTTTTTCTCCCCTCCACTCACCAGGTTTCTTTGCTTTTTGCTTTCACTACACATGGTAATAAACGTTCTAATTGAATCGTTTAAACACCAGGTCCTTTGTATGAAGGGCTGATGTTTCAACTTTATGAGGATTAACAGGCAATAAAACTGGTCTGTTGTGTAAGACTCCCGATCAAAGTCCTCCCTGTTTATAAATTGGATCACACACTTCTGGAAGAGGCAGGTACGTAGAGGACCGACAGGACGACACTGGGAATTTTTGTCCTTCTATCTGTCTTTTGTTTTTTTAATAACACTGTTTTGTTTTGTTTTGAGGGTTTTTTTGTGATTGACAATGGCTCATCGCTTCGCCAACGATCTCATTTGTCCGGTGTGTTTTGAGATTTTCAAAGATCCTGTGTTGCTGTCGTGCAGCCACAGTTTCTGTAAAAAATGTCTGGACAGTTGGTGGGCGGACAAAGTGGTTTGCACTTGTCCAGTGTGTAATCAAAATCCGAGTGGTGTTCCGGCAAGTAACTTGGTTTTGAAAAACCTCTGTGAAGCCTTCTCAGGAGAACTTTCTGTGAGTGAGGACACCTCTGCGGGATCGGAGGCTCTCTGCAACCTGCACTCGGAGAAACTGAGGCTCTACTGTTTGGACCATCAGCAACCGGTGTGTGTCGTCTGTCGTGAGTCCAAAGCACACTTCAACCACAGCTTCAAACCCATCGATGAATGTGCGGATGATTACAGGGACAGTCTCAGGACGTCCTTGAAGCCCTTACAACAAAATCTCGATCTTCTGAATCAGGTTAACACCGACTGGAATCTTATACTGAAGCACATTGACATACAGGCACAAGATACAGAGAACATGATCACTAAAGAGTTTCACAAACTCCAGCATTTCCTACAGCAAGAGCAGGAGAAGAGGATCGCTGCAGTGAAAGAGGAGGCAGAACAGAAGCGCTTTATGATGAAGGAGAGGATTGAGGCTCTGAGCAAAGAGATCGAATCCCTGTCTGATGTAGTCAGAGCCACAGAGGAGCAACTAAGAGCCACAGACATCTCATTGCTCAAAAAATACCCGGCTACAACGAAAAGAGTTCAAAATCAATGTCTGCAGCAGGAGCCAAAACTGTCGTTTGGCGTTTTGGTAGATAAGGCAAAGCATTTGGGCAACCTGGCCTACAAGGTATGGAACAAAATGAAAAACATGGTCACTTACACTCCGGTGATTCTTGACCCAAACACTGCTGAGCCTCATCTTGTAATAGGTGCTGATCTGAGGACTGTACTATACAGAACAACAGAAACGGCGCTTGTGAAAAACCCAGAGAGGTTTGATAGATTCATCACAGTCCTGGGATCTGATGGTTTTACCTCTGGGAAGCACAGCTGGGAGGTTGAAGTTAGACACGACGTAAACTGGGCAGTGGGCGTGGTAAAAGCAACCAGCCGAAGGAAGGGAGAGACACTGACAGATTTCTGGGAAATATGGTTCGAGGACAATAAATACAGGGCGTTCGCTCCGTCACATACAGACAGAGTTTTGACTCTACGGCAACACATACAGATCATCAGGGTGACACTGGACTGGGACAGAGGGAAGCTGATCTTCTCAGACCCACTTACAAATACCACCATCTATACATTCTCACACAGGTTCACTGAGGCACTGCTTCCATTCATTAACACTGACAGTGAGACGCCATTGAGAATATTACCGGTGAAAATCAACGTTCAGTTGGACTCGTAGAAAACTGATATGCTGAGATCTTTTATATGCTGAGTTGTTGAGCACTTCAACCTCAGGCTCGTGGACAAGACGTGGTACTGTGAGATTGGATGCAATGATTGTATATAGACCAGATATGTCGCTGTTTTTTCAAAACATTTGAGGTGCACACGGCAAATCAGCTACTGTAGTATTTTTAATAGAAGACAGTACATAGGCAAAGGGAGTACTGGTAAATCAATTTAAAAAATAAATAATAATAATCTGGATGGTAAGCAGTAAGACCAATGTAGTAACCATGTAAGTATTGAATCATGTTGTGCCATATACAACTACATGTATTTAATCAAAGTTGTGCTTAAATTTGTGATTGCTTTTAAACAGCAGAACCACATAGTGTCACTGTGCTCTTTAAAATTGTACTGTAGAATAACTATTGTACATAAACATTCACACACTATTGTCTTCGAACTATTGGAGAAAACGTATTTACGACATCAAATTCTGACTTTTTACAATATGAAATCATGACTGTTTTATTCAACATTTATGACTGGGATTCACAAATTGTTACAATGTGTTTTTTTATTCACTTGCCGGCAAAATTAATGATCAATAATGATTTATGAACTGCCATTAAATCATGATATACATTTACATTTTTACAAGAACATTTGTTTCTTTGTTAGACTCCTAAATTACCTGCACAGTTTAGTCATTGCTCTTATCATCAAAATACCAGATCATCAAAAATGCCTCCGAGTTCTTTGTGATGATTATTTTCACCTGACTGACGATGTTAAATAGTTTTAACTAACACAGGGGGGCAGTGTTGCTTAGACAATGAGACGAGCTGCATGTAGTTCAGATTCTCAATCAGGTGCCTCACGACCACATACATTAAAATCAACTTATTGATATTTGTTGGTGAATTTGTGAGTTAAATATTTTGTTAAAATAAATCACACGCGTCAGGGCACGTTTCCATCAACAACAGATCAAAAATAGCGTATTGCATACGCATAAAAACTTTTTTTGACAGTTTTCTGGAGAAATACATTTTCTGCCATACCGTACTTTCATATATATTCTAACTAGTTTCCTTAAATATAAATTAAAAAGCTGTTTTGACAAACTCGTTAATTTGATGTTTTTTAAAGGACAAATAATGTTATAAACATTTATTTTTAATGAAGTAAAACCACTATTTATAATCGAGAATTGAAAAATCGTTGTTAGAAAACATCTTTTACTGACAATATGAAATACAGGTTTTTTGTGTTTTTACGGAATAGCCTAAAATAATTAAAGAAAGAAAAATAAATATACAATACATTTCATTGTATATATTTAAGATAATTACATTTCCCTTATATTGTGTATATATTGTTTTTTATGTCCTTATATCTCACGGTTTGATACAAATACATTATCTGTAATTCTCAACAAGCCAAATTATTCTTCGTATCGCTGTTTTCAATGCGAGAATACAAAACAACAGACTTCCGGTGGCGTTTGAACGCACCAGTCGCGATTTAAAGACGTCACACTGGCGTCTCTTTCGTAGGTTCTACATGTGTAAAAGCTGAGTGGGAGAATTTGTTTGTTTACTCGCTTAAACTGTGTTTTGAAATTTCCATTTTTAAGGGTCCAGATAGAGACAAGTGTTGAGAAGGACAGGCGGTGAAAAATAAGGACTCGCGCCAAGTACAACACATTAAAACGTGTTAAATGTAGCTACTTGACAGGACACCTGTGTTCAATACACATACGATGGCTGATACAGAGACAAATGATACGAAGAAAAGCGACTCTGCGACGAAGCAGCCGCAATGTGCTAATGGAGCTAACGGAAACAACAACAACAAGGTGGACAATGAAGCCGAAAACCAAACGAAGTCCAAGAGACAAATGAAGAAGCTGCTGAAGCAGCAGAAATGGGAAGAGGAGAGAGAGCTGAGGAAGTAAGTATGGTTTTTAGAATTTCGAAATAAATAAAAGTAGTTTCCTTTAGGTTAAAGACTAATTTCATTGGCATTTTGGGAACCTTTGTTTTGATTTGCAACTTTTATGTTAATACCACTGTAACGTACGGCTGTTTAGGTTGATTAACGCATCATAATTCCTGAATTTAATTTAAAAATAATTGAATTTCCAAAATAGTTTTTTTTATTAATATAAAAGCAAATGCTTGCACATTTTCCTTTTTGAAAATAGTTTTTTTGATTAATATAAAAGCAAATGCTTGCACATGGAAATTATAAACGGAGTACTAATTTAAATGTATCTTATTAAACTGCTTTATTGAATTTAACTTAACTAACATTTTGTTGTTTCTTCAGTTCAGTTGTAGTTCAAGTTGTAGTCCAGGCATAGGCAAACTAAACTTTTCCAAATTGTATTTCCCTGCAATACCCACGTTCCCCCAATAGATGGTGTAGAAATTGTTAAAAGCATTCTAGTCTTTGTGCAATACTTTTACATGTCATTTAACTTAGTTCACACAAATGCTCCATCTATCTGCTCCTGACCCGCCCCCCGTTTAACTTTAAGACCAGTTGTGGCCTGCAGGTCAAAAAAAATTGTGCCCACGCCTAAGCTGAAGTCACTTTTCTTACTCCACTGCAGACAGCGTCGCAAGGAGCGAAAGCAACAACGTCGTCTGCAGAGGCAGAACCGTGACGATGAAGAGCAGCTTGAGGGTGACGCCCAAAATCCTAAGAAGCGTCTACGCCGTGAGGTGACGCCCAGCCCCTTGAGGCTGGTGGTGGACTGCAGCTTTGACAGCCTGATGCTGATGAAGGTGAGCGGCTGGTTGAATCGTAAACAAAAGTCACGTGATTCCTTGTGTTTAATGAGTGTTTGTTCAGAGGTCGACAAAAGCTCCTAATGCCAAAGAAAAGGTTTTACAAGAAATAATTAAAATTGTTGCACTAATGACGTTGTCTGTGCAGGACGTGCGCAAGCTTCACAAACAGATCCAGCGGTGCTACGCCGAGAACAGACGAGCTCTTCATCCAGTGCAGGTCGGTAAATAGGTCAAGACCTAGTTCTGAAAGTGAATTATTTGTGACACAACAAAATGTGACCTCTGCTTTTAACCCATCACCAAAGTGAACAGTGGGTAGGGACGGTGCAGTGCTCAGAGCACCTCAGTGGTAACTTGGCAGCTGGTGGACTTGAACCTGAAGTCCACTTCCTTAACCACTAAGCCACCACTGCCAATGTTCCTGACTGATTGACTGATTGACTGATTGTCCGTGTGGTTTTCCTTCCTCAGTTTCATCTGACCAGTCTGGGCGGGCAGCTGAAACAGAGCCTGGATGAAAGAGACAAAGGATGGGTCAACTGGAAGGTAAGTCCTCATCATTGATCGTTTGGGAAGAAAAATTTTGATTTGGTCTTACTTTGTTTACTAAAGTTTTTTAATTTTGCTTTGTAGTGTTAATATGGGTAATACCATATTTAAACTATTTTCATTTGATTAGTCATCATGACACAAATGACATTAGTGTTTTAGTGTATGTGTATATATGTATACATATATACAGTATAAATGTATGTATGTATGTATGCATTTTGTGTGTTTGTGTACATAAGTCTTTTTCCTTTTCTATGTCCTTCACCTTAACGCAGTTTAGTCAAGATCAGACATGGGCAAACTAGGGCCCGGGGGCCAGATGCGGCTCGTTTAGATTTGTAATCCGGCCGCCAAACATGTCCAAATTATTTATTTGGTTTGTATTGTGATTATACTTCTGCCTTTTCCCTGCAGTGCCCACATTTTCCCTATAGATGGCGTAGAGAAGGCTGAAAATACATTTTAGCATTTTAGCCTTTATGCATGACTTTTCCATGTCATTTATTTTAGTTCACACGAATACTCCATCTATCTGCTCCTGACCGGCCCCCTGTTCAATTTTAGGACCAATTGTGGCCCGCGGGTCAAAACGTTTGCCCACGTCTGGTCAAGATGGAGTTAGGAGTGAAGTTCAAAAGCCAATTATTCCTTTAAATGTTTTTTCTAATAGTCCCGCTTCATGTCAGTGTTACGTGTCGCTGACAAAACGCGTTTTACCTTTGAAACGTTTATTTCTGAATAATCGTAACCTGTGTGTGTTCATAGGAGATCAACATTGAAACTGCTCACTACAGTGAACTTATAGCTAAGGAGGAGCTGGTCTGCCTGACATCAGACTCTCCCAATGTCCTGGAGGAACTGGATCAGAAAAAGGCCTACGTGATCGGAGGACTGGTGGACCACAACCATCATAAGGTCTGTCCTACTTCAGGAGCGTCTCGTTTCGCAGGACTACGCGGTTTTCAATGGTACCTTTTCATGTGCGTCTTTATTACAGGGGATCACCTTTGAGAAGGCCAAAGAGCTCGGAATCGAACACGCTCAGCTTCCCCTGAGCAGCTTCGTCAAGATGAACAGTCGAAAGGTTCTGGCAGTTAACCATGGTAAGTTCAACAGACGGGCCACGTCACAGGTTTACTCTTAACTTTTTTTCTTTGTTGGGTTGATGCTGCAGTAACTGCCTATCAACACAATATCAATACATTCCTGAATATATCATCAGTTAGTATTTTCATTATACATATATGTTTACATATACATAAATATACACGTATATGCATGCTGTATATATACAAATATGTGCATATGTGTATATTTATATGTATACATACATACACATATATATATATATATGTGTGTATATTTATGCACTGTATGTGTATATATGTATAGTTTTACAATAAGGAACTTTAAAAAAGATTAAAAAAGGTTCCTCAATATTTCCTAAATATTTCTTTTGTACATTACCAAAAACGTCCTTATAATGTAATAATCTCATTTTGATGGTGAAATGAATAGTATAGTATATTTACAAAATAAATAAAATAAATATAATTTTTTTTTTTTTTTCGAGTACTAGGGCCACATTAAAAATAAAATGAGATTATAGTTATAACATTTTGAGGAAAGAAGTTGTAATTTTTATGTGAATAAAGTGGTAATATTAGTATCACCAGCATGAAGATTTCTTTTTTACTTTAAAAATTCATCAAGTGGGCCAGGTTGAACCACCCAGCAGGCCGATTTTGGCCCACGGGCCGTATGTTTGACACCCCTGATCTAAACGTTCAACTTTATACCCGTAAAATTATAACTTCATTCTCATAAATGAACAAGCTTTTACTGATTACCGTACAATTTTTTTTCTTCTTCTTCATAAAATTACAAAATTATTCTCGAAACATTGGGTTTTGATGGACCATAGTCCTAGTTGCCTGTAAACAACTGTTCTCTCTGCCTTCTCTCCTGATTCCAGTGGGTGTGTTTGAGCAGACGTGCTGCGCTTTGTCTCACAGGCTGGCACCTGATATTAACATAGAACAAGAGTCACAAACATGTAATTTTCACTCTATTCTGGTCTGAAAGCCTTGTTTCCATTGTGTGCTTTGATCACATGTAAATAACACTGTCTGAATGCTCGATTTGATTGGCTGATTAGCGTTGCATGAAAAGAGGAACGCTGTGGTGGAGAGGCTAACTTCAGTATTTAATCAGCCACAGCTTGAATCTGCTTTTTTTTGTTAAGAAAAAAACACAAGATGACAGTGACACCTAGTGTCCATTTATGTCTTTTTCTATCTCTCTTTGATGTCGGTCTCCTGCAGTGTTTGAGATCATCTTGGCGTATTTGGAGAAGGGCAACTGGAAGGATGCATTCTTTACCGTCCTGCCTCAGAGGAAAGGAGCTGTGGCCATCGGCCAAGAAGGAGCTAACGCCGCAAAGAAAGAAGACGACGACGATGACTCAGACTCCGATTCAGACCCAGACTCATCAGAGCAAACTGAGAAAAGAACTTGATTCCAAGCATGGGGGACATAAAATCCACTATTTTATGCTTCTTTCTTTCTGACATCGAATTTTTTTTTAAATGTATTTATTTAGAAATTCAACATTTTCCCAATATAAACACTCACCTTAGCTCAAATGCTAAGTTAAAGTGGCTATTTCTGTTCTGCTACAAGTATGGTAAAATATCACTTTTCTTCCAGTATGAAACCACAAGCTACAGCTGTAACCAGGTGACTAACAGGTTTGACCAAAGAGAAAGTAAAAACACCATCCTTGAATGTCCCTGAAGTCGTGAGATTCTTTGGAATTTTGCCGTGAGGTGATGTTTTTGAGAAATTTTGAGTTTTAACTTTGGTCTGTTGATATCGGTCCTCCATACTGGTGACATTACATGGACTGATCTGACCAGACTTGGCAAGTGTTACTGTCTACGCCAGGGGTAACCAACATCGTACCCCCTGTGGACTACCTGGTGCCCATGGGGTATGTTCCAGAAATCAAACTAGTCAATAAGAGGGTCATACAATAGTAGACACTCTTCTGAGTGACTACTATTGTATGTCCCAGAACTTAGTATTATTACATTGTTCAGGAGGTCTGTATCAAAAGTAGCTCTTCGTATCATTAAGTACCCTTGAAGTAGCTCTCCGTTTCAAAAAGGTTGGTGACCCATGGTCTACAGGTCCGCACAATGCAAACAAATTGGTTTAGTTTGCTTATTTTTTTAGTTTTTGCATTTTTTTAAACAACCTTTTAATAGTTGTGCCATGAAGTTGACAAGAACATGTTGGCAAACAAAAAACCTGTCCTTCGCTTCATATTGACATCTTCGTCCCCTCAGTTGATGCAGATGATGCTGCACCCCCATGATATAGGACTTGTGATCTTGAGACTACGGAGGATGCTTGCAGCCAGTGAAGTAAGGTAAAAGAATGTTGGAGACGATTTTAGCCTCATGCCATGGCTCAGCTGGTAGTAGCCATCAGGAGATGGAGGCTTGAGTGGTGAAGTGGTGCAGAAAACCACACGGACAATCGGTCAACCAATCAGGAACATTGGCAGGGGTGGCTTAGTGGTTAAGGAAGAAGACTTCGGTCCGGACGGCTTCAGGTTTGAGCATGGCCCCCGTCCCCACACACTGCTCCCCAGGCGCTTAAAGCTGCCCACTGTTCACTTTGGTGATGGGTTAAAAGCAGAGGTCACATTTGGTTGTGTGTGCAGTGGTGTGCAGTGTCAAGTAGTTCACTTTCCTTTTCTTTCCTATTGCTGTTGACTTACATTACCCCTGGGCTTATTGTAATGGAGTTGTTGACAAGTAGATGTAGATGTAAATTACAGTTTAAAGCAAACACAGGCATATTGTCCCACCTGACCTTTACCTGAATGCAGGTAATCATTTTCAGTTTGATTTATTTGTAGTCTAAATAATTAAAATGTATTATTATTATTATTATTCTTTGCCTTTTCTATAAAAAAAAGGCATCTCGCAGCAAAATTGTTGTTTTTTTCCCCACTTGTGTACAGAGACATAAGTAATACAGCTAAAATAGTCGTACTCTAAAAAGTTACTTTTTAATTTTAGTACTAGGCGTTACATTTTATAGTTTCTATGATTTATTTTGTTTTTCTTTCTTTTACTCCAACTAGGGTTGTCAATTCACAGATTTTTTTCCAATAGTTTGACTCCAACCTAAATTTAAGTAGATGTATATTTGGTTGAGATGTGGACACGGAAAACATGTATTATTTATTTATATTTTTATTTATTTATAAAAGTTGTAAATATATATCATATATTGACACATGGAAAACATCTATTATTTATTTATATTTTTTAGTGCAAAATAACAAAATGAACTAAAATAAATATACGCTTAACTTAAAATTGTATAAACTAATAGAAACAATTGAAAGCAGAACATTCCTGTAATTTGGTTAATAAAAGTTGTAAATATATATCATATATATAAATATGTGCCTTAAAGGGCATCACTGTCGGCTACAGTTGAAGAAAAAAAAGATTAAACTCAAAAACTCAATGCTACATTATATAGCTACAGTTGAAGAAGAAAAAAGATTAAACGCATGAACTCAAAAACTCAATGCTACATTATATGGAGACAGCATATATACAGTATATGATAGAAATATTTTAATATTATTATTAGCCTTTATCCTATATTTTCAATTGTTCATTAAAAAAAGTCCTACATCCGACAGACTACACGCCACCAGGGGGAAAGGTTTGAGTGAGAACCAAACAGTTACGTTTACCTTACCGGAAGTTGTCGTATCCGCGGCAACGAGTGAAGGGACTTGAAAACTGTCCTTCTTTTTGTATTTAAGTTTCACGGTGAACAATCCAATGTCGCCAAAAGCACTTAAAGTGGTGGTGGAGATAAAGTTCAGAGCGGTAAGAATCTTTTATTCTCTTTCCAGTCGACGTTAAACTTCATTTTTAATCAAATAGAACATGGCGTGTTGTATTTCAGTGCCAATGTATTAAATGTCCGTCATTTTGTTTTTTAAAAAATTAAACGGAACGCATTTACAAGCAGGTGACAAATGACGCATATAATTTTTTAGGCCAAATCTATGACGTAAGACGATGCATTTTTTAAGTACCTAAACGAGAAACTAGTAAACAAAAGTAAAGGTAAAATAGGCATGTCAAATATAAGCTCTAAATAGGTTAATTTAATATAAATTCTTATATATACATAAGAATTATATATAATTATTATATATAATTTAGTAATTGTAATATACCTTTTTAAAATTAATTAAAACTTTTATTAATCTTGTTCATCTCTGTGCTTTCATGGATATGCGCATATCTTAATGTTAATTTCACTAATTTGTGGTTTATTCAAAAAACAACAACAACAATAAACTGTATTGGTCCCAGTTATGACCATTTGCTCAACAAAAACAGGGTTTTTAATCATTTAGTCATTATTTCATTTGATTTACATTTCCCTTATTCTAACCAGATTTTTAAAAATCCATGAGATTAAGGTACCAACAAGGGTGAGTTGGTCTAGAGGTCAGCAATAAAATACAAATACATAACTATTTGTTATGGTACTGTGCTGTTTCTTAAATTATTTTAAACACTACATAAACAATTTAGCTAAAATGCTCAATTCAGGAAGTTTCCTGCCGTTATTTATATTTAGTTCTTCTCTTTTAAACAAAGGGAGAACAATGGTAACTTCCCACATTTCCAGGATTTTATTTCTAATCAAACTCTGCTTTGTTCACATATAAAACACTAAATACAGCATGAATTAATTTGATTAAAAATTAGACTTACATTACACTTTTTTCAACTTTGGTTCAACTGTGGAAAAACATTTACATCTTATACCCATGTGATTCTTTGATTCTTCCTCTGCTTCTTTCTAAACCCACCACATCAGCAAATGAATAATAATGTACCTCTGGTTCTTCCTAAGGTCACCACATCAGCAAATGAATAATAATGTTTTTTTTTCCCACCCAGGTCTCCTGTCCCGGAGTTCATCTTCCCACCAAAGATGACGTTTACCTGGGCACGTGCTTCATGGGGCAGTACCGTCAGTCAGAATGTCTTCCTGCTGTCTTCCCGCTGCTGTTTCACGAGAAGATGACATTTGAAAAGGCAGGCTGAAACTTGCACATGTCGTAACGTGCGACACATTAATAATATTTGTTACAAAATTTTTTTTTTTTCCAGATTTTTCTTGACGCTGTGGATCCAGGAGACATAGCTGTCATGCTTGAGTGTGAGTTTAATTTCATTTTACACAGACATTTGTGGCAGATGTTTCAGTTATTTTTTTTTTTTTTAGCCAACATGTCATTACAGTATATGTGAGCATTGCATGACAAAACGTACATGATGTTCAATGATTTCAATGATTTTCTTCGTATCACAACAACAATCAATATATGACTGAACCAACTTTGTCTGAGCTGGTGACCTTTCAAATATATAGAGACAATACACATGTAATTTGAGAACTCATTTACTCTAAACATTCAAGTCATGCTGGGTCACATTACTTTTTAAAAAATACATAATTTCCCAGTACACTTAATATGAATTTTTTCAGTAGTAGGTGTAAAATTTGGCTTTTTTGCTGTATAAAAACATGACCTATTGAAAATTTATGGAAAAGAATATGATCACAATTCACTGCTTAAAATCAGTTTACCCATGTTTACTGTTGGGTTTGTTGGAAAGAGACAGATCTAAAATCTATCGTTTTAAATAATACATATGGAAGACTGCGAGGTACTACGAAGTACTAGGACGACATTGGAGGTGAAAAAAATGAGAGAGAAATGTGGGAGCTGTATATTATATCACTAATCAATATTTCAGGTTTGATTTCTTTGGTCTGGTTGTCACAGTAACGTTAAGGTACATGTCATGTGTAAAGGTAAAATATGGTGTTTAGGTACATGTCATGTGTAAAGGTAAAATTTAAAAAAAATTTTTATTGATTTTTCTTCCCAGATGAGATGGTCAGGGTTGAACTAGTGCAGGTGACCCCTCCTGGTGAGATACTGCATTTTACTGTATATGTACACGGTTAATATATTTAATGCTGTTCTTCTTGTTACTCAGGTGTGGGTGTTTTTCTGTTTTGTTTTTTGCAGTGGGAGACACTTTGGCCTATTTTGAGGAAGATGCTCGAAAGTTCTTGTTTCCGGAACCCAGGCTGGTTCCTTCCTTCTCTGGAGTGGACCAAGAAGTTCTGATGACCCGAGCCCCTTACTTTCCAGTGGGTTCCACTTTTTTATACATTACCTTAAAGCAGTGGCTGTCAATTATTATCCGTCATGCCCCTCCTTGGAGACAGAAATGTTTTCATGCCCCCCCGACCCACATCCCCGCTAATTGAAATACTGTTGAGATCATGTTAACATGTATATTTTTATCTGTACAAACCACTGTATGAGTTGCTGCCACCTAGTGACTGGAGGCTTGTTATCATTCAAGCATTACAGCAGTGGTACACTTATGTCCAGCGTGCCATATTTCATTAGAAACCCCTTATGGCCCCCCTGGCACCTCACCACAGCCCCTCAAGGGGGCCCGCCCCACTATTTGAGAAGTACTGCCTTAAAGAGAAACTTTCAGTGTGTATATACATTTTTCATAAAATACACAATGAATAGTAAGTCTTCTTGTAGTTGGCTTATTTTGTCTATTTTATTTTGTCTTTTGTCTTTGATCTTACACTAGCCCATCTGGTAGCTATCAGCTAAGTATGCTAATTTACCTAATAACATAAGGGACATACATTTTATGTTCAGTTGTGGAAATTTTGACCAATGTTGGACCGAT
>NC_024307.1:21661395-21672851 GCF_000523025.1 Cynoglossus semilaevis | reverse complement strand
ACAGCGGCTTGGGATCTAAAGCCCCATTCGTGGATGATTCCAGCGACCCCCTCCCTGTAAGTAGATACAACACAAACACTCTGACTTTACTGAGAGAGTACATCCACTACCAGCCAGCAGATGGCAGAGAAGAGTTCTCAGTCGATTTCTAATAAGTGTTACACATAATTTCACTATAACAACTGAAGTTTTTCATTTTTATCAAAAGAGATATGAGACAGATATTGTGTCATTGCTGATTTTTTTTTTTTTCCTTCTTGTGGCAGTCGGCAGCTGCTGTCAAACTCTAAGTTAAGGACATTTTGATGTGAAAAATTGGAAATGCCTGTCCTGGTGGGGCCTTTTACAGGTTCTAACTAAGTTAGAAGGTTTTATCAAGTTTGATATGATTATCAACAATAACAGTATAACACTTTTTTGTGTCTGTACTTGTAGATGATGTCTTCCTGGCCTATAGCTGGTCGACGTGACTCCCCCAACAACTCTGCGCTGTTTACTTCCTCCTCCACCTCGTCCACCGTCTCCTCCTCACCTTTAGTGAGGTCTTCGTCCACAGGTAAGAGTAGGAGTCATGAAAGTGTTCAACTTCACATATTGTCTTTTTCACAGGTTGTTTAGACTGTGAAACACAGTGACTATAAAACATTATGATGTTGGGCTGAAGATATCTTCCTATAACGTTCTGTTATTGATTCTGTTTCAGTGAGATTCTCTCAAACTGGCAAAGACTCCTCATCAAGTGGAGTGGTAAGGAGTCCAGTATTATATTTTTTTTCAGTACAGTAGGTCACCAGACCAGAGAACTACCGTATTTTCAGGACTATAAGTCGCACCCCTTATGGCCCCCCTGGCACCTCACCACAGCCCCTCAAGGGGGCCCGCCCCACTATTTGAGAAGTACTGCCTTAAAGAGAAACTTTCAGTGTGTATATACATTTTTCATAAAATACACAATGAATAGTAAGTCTTCTTGTAGTTGGCTTATTTTGTCTATTTTATTTTGTCTTTTGTCTTTGATCTTACACTAGCCCATCTGGTAGCTATCAGCTAAGTATGCTAATTTACCTAATAACATAAGGGACATACATTTTATGTTCAGTTGTGGAAAATTTGACCAATGTTGGACCGATACCGATCGAGCCATGCCTAGTCTTTTGTCACGTCACATGTAGTCTAAGTACATGTGTACTAAGTCTACCGTATGTAGACTGCGCACCAGGTGAATGTTTGCCCTCCAATACTGAGAAGTCAAAACTTTCTGCTAAAATACTCGTATTTACTCCTGCTGTGTCAGCAGGGTATCGCTCCAAGGTTGGAGTTCTCCACCAAAACCACCATCAGCGAGTGCTCGGCTGGTGCTGCAGTCAACATTCACCCCAACGTACTCATGGTAAATATTGAATTGTTGACCCTCGGGGACACAAGAGTTGACTAATTTTTAAAAAGTGTCACATGACTTAAACACATTCTTGAGGCAGCTGATGTTATTCTGTGCAGACATTACCATGTGGATCTTTGTAGTTTGATGTTCATCTGTTATCTAGATAGATAGAGAGGTAGTATCATGGGTATATATACCTTTCTCCCTCACTCTGTCCTTGTTGGGTTATTCATGTCTGCTGTTGTTCCTGCCTGGTCCAGTTTCAATGACTTTAAGTCAAACTGTTTTGAATAAACGTTCTGCACCTGATAAACGTCTCTCTGGTGCTGCATTTAGGTCCCGCCTTCACCACTTTGAACAACTCTCACTTTATTTCCCTCTTTTCTTTTTCCAGAGGCCAGTGATAAAGAGGAAAACGAAGCGCATCAGTCGACCCAGGACTTCTTCTGCTCAGAGGAGACAAAGTGACAGGACGGACCCGACCAACCGCGGCAAGTCATTGCCGAGCATCTCCAGATCTAAGTCTCTGTCCCCGAGGAGATATGGAAACACCCAGAGAATGTCCCACATCGGCTTGGGATCTAAAGCCCCATTCGTGGATGATTCCAGCGACCCCCTCCCTGTAAGTAGATACAACACAAACACTCTGACTTTACTGAGAGAGTACATCCACTACCAGCCAGCAGATGGCAGAGAAGAGTTCTCAGTCGATTTCTAATAAGTGTTACACATAATTTCACTATAACAACTGAAGTTTTTCATTTTTATCAAAAGAGATATGAGACAGATATTGTGTCATTGCTGATTTTTTTTTTTTTCCTTCTTGTGGCAGTCGGCAGCTGCTGTCAAACTCTAAGTTAAGGACATTTTGATGTGAAAAATTGGAAATGCCTGTCCTGGTGGGGCCTTTTACAGGTTCTAACTAAGTTAGAAGGTTTTATCAAGTTTGATATGATTATCAACAATAACAGTATAACACTTTTTTGTGTCTGTACTTGTAGATGATGTCTTCCTGGCCTATAGCTGGTCGACGTGACTCCCCCAACAACTCTGCGCTGTTTACTTCCTCCTCCACCTCGTCCACCGTCTCCTCCTCACCTTTAGTGAGGTCTTCGTCCACAGGTAAGAGTAGGAGTCATGAAAGTGTTCAACTTCACATATTGTCTTTTTCACAGGTTGTTTAGACTGTGAAACACAGTGACTATAAAACATTATGATGTTGGGCTGAAGATATCTTCCTATAACGTTCTGTTATTGATTCTGTTTCAGTGAGATTCTCTCAAACTGGCAAAGACTCCTCATCAAGTGGAGTGGTAAGGAGTCCAGTATTATATTTTTTTTCAGTACAGTAGGTCACCAGACCAGAGAACTACCGTATTTTCAGGACTATAAGTCGCTCTGAAGTATAAGTCGCACCAGTCAGCTCTGTAGTGCCCTCTAGCGGCTGTCAGTGTGAAAATAACGAACATGTATATTTTCAGTGGTACAGGAGTAGCAGATACTGGTATACAGGCCTACAGTGCCCTCTAGCGGCTGTCAGTGTGAAAATAACAAACGTGAAATATATTTTAATATATTATTTGCACATGAGTATATATTATAATGACTTAAGCATCAGTGTGGAGTGAGGAAAATTGTAATTTAAAATTGAATAACATTATCTGACGTTGGTAGTTTGATGTGAAATCTGACGACGGCTCCAGTTCCTCAGAAACACATGGGCCTCATGTGCCTTTGGCTTCATCATGGACAGATGAAGAGCAGGTCAAGAACAGCAGGTTTGTGTCACTGACATGTTTGAATGTTTTCAACATTCATTTCCACTGTCACTCGTCTGGCCGTGTTATGTAATGCTAAGATCCAGTCACAAAACAAGGATGTATTTACTTAGTTTAACCCAAAATGCTTCACAAATTCAGAGTTTTTTAATAAGTGCATTTCCCTTAGTTATAAATTCAATGTTAGTTTTTATTGGGTTTTTTTTGTGTCATTTGTCCAGATTTCTTTCACAAATAGATGACATATAGTTATAATATTCCTGAATTCAAACTCATTTTTCAACTTAGGGTAACAAAAACTTGTTTTCACTTTTATGTTGCACACTTTTAAAAGTTAGATCCTTATTAAAATAGCGAATGTAATCTGTTTCTGGTTCATCAGGTGTCATGCATACATTTAGCTTTATTGTAAGTTGATAGTATGTGTTCTAATTTTTTTATTTTATTTTTCTAAAGACATAATGAAAAAAATAATACAGGGCCCAGTATGGGACCCTGTGGCACCCCATAGTTTACCTAAACAGACATCTACTGTGTCAGATTAGACTGAACTAAACCATAAAGGGAGACAACTTTAATCCTAAATGTCCTTGTCCCTGTACTGTATGTTGTGAGTATCAAATGCTGCCCTCATGTGTAACGGTAACAATATAGGTCCAATATCTTTGCCATGACTTGGTTTCACAGTAACTTTAACCTGTTCAAATACCCTTTTACCATGTTGTGATCTAAATCCTGACCAAACGTTATTAAACAAACAGTTAATATGGAAATGTTCATTCACTTGACTGATTTGCATCAGTCTTTGTATGAGTTTAAGAGATCTGGGTGAGGATATTGTGTTGACTCGGTACACTTGATTGTATACACCTGACAGTAAAATTGTATGCAGATGACAAGAGTGTACACATTACAGGGAACCCGCATATGTGTGTTGACAATTGCTGCTTAAATTTACTACGCGGTAAAACTCTTAAGTGTGTTTAGGTTTCCATCAGCCTCTCACCAACAATGGGAGGAAGTTCAGGAGCGTGTCAGAGGACTCCTTACAACACCACAGGCTGTTCGTCGACTTCTCTGTGTAAGTCATTAGAGCACTACTCCCAGAATACTATTAAGGATGGATATGGAAATGATTCATAAAAAGTGGTTTATCATTTGAATTTGTTCTCTCATCATTCTCTCTTTCAGGGGGCGTCTGTCTCTGAGGTGGACAGAGTTTTGGCCAGAAGGTCGATCAGTCCAGGTCCTCCTTATTGACCCATCACAAATGTGAGTTGTTTCCAAATCTTGACTAACACTGTGCCTCTGAATGTACAGTGTAAGTCATTTAAGCTAGGTCGACCAAAAGTGTGTATGTTAATTATGTAAATTGGTTTTCTGAATCAGATTTCAATTTTGAATTGCTTGGTATTTTTTTTGTTTTGTGCTAATAAGTATTCTAGTACATAAAATGTTGAAAAAAATAAGTAATTTAAGAATTCAACCCTAGTAGTTTATAATTATTATTATTATTATTTGTGGTTCTGCTTTACTTTCCTGTTGGAATATTTGTCAAAACAAGAGGGTTCTATTATTTTTCACAGTATATTGCTAGCTTTTACTTTCATTTTCTGTGGAGCCATATTGACAGACTGATTAGCTACCCTTTGGTAGCAGACTGTTAAACTTCAAGCCCAAGCATTGTCAAAGAAGTAGTCAATATTATTGTATTGTGTAGTTTTTTATCTATCAATGCCTGTATGTAATTACTTGTGTGCTAATCATAAATAGTTTTTGCTTGTAGAAAACATAAGATTTTTTAAGCTATAGGTAGCTATGTAGTTAGCTTGGTATAACCACGATTTGTTACCTTAAAATTATCACTAAACATAGCTGCTATCCTTAAAGGTCCAGGCTTGTAGAATTCTTAACAGTAACTTACTCAAAGTACAGAAAATAGTAGCAATAGAGTAGTACTGCATGATATACTGAGCTTTTGCTCTCCTTTCTTTGCCGATGATACCAGTATTTTCTCTTTTTTTTTTCTCTGAACGCACAATACTTTATGGATGCTTGATGTTGAATATTGTTGATAGCTGATCCTGCCTATCAACTCTGTTAGGCTGCTGTGTAGATGTGTGCAAAACAGATATTTTTAATTGCACTAAATCTCTTCATGCACTGGGAAAATGATGCGTTTCATGTTTCAATAAACCCCAGCGAAATCAACCGCATTCATATATCATTTCCGACGCAGCCCGGCGGCAATGTGGGTTTGACGTCACACGTCTCCGTACCATTAATCTGTCACAGGCCGATATTGTCGAGTTCTCCGATAAATCTCCAAAGGGCTATTAAAAGCAAATAGTGTCTGTGGCAGTGCAGCTGACTGTGAGCCGCGGCCGTATATTAGAGAAATAGCTTCCCACTATGACTGTGAGGCGTTAAGCACCGGCTCCATCAGGAACATTGTGATCTACTGCAGAATGGTTGCTGAAACAGAGGGGTGTCAGCCGGGCTTTGTGCAGGTTTCAGGCGGTTTTCTTGGTCAGCTTTAACACGAGTCCTCTGATGTTGTAAATAATAGACCAAAAAAAAAAAGTCTAGAAGCAAGGTGTTGCATGTTTTTCTGCAAAGAAGGTAAAGGTTCCAGGTGAATACCTTTTTATTTTTGTTGCATGCAGACAGGTCCATTTTTTTTTTTTTTTTTGTGGATCTTGCCGATGCTAGTCATAGCTTCACACTTACACACATCCGTGCCTGACTGCACTGAGCTGGTCTGATACGAGCAGCTGGAGACGGCTCGGAGAGCAGGTGTGGCAATGAAACTGACTGAGGTTTCTGCGAAGCGTTTCAAAATCGTTCCCAAAGCTGGCAAATGCTCGATGGCTTCTAATTTGACAGTCATCAGAGACTCCTCTGTTATGCTGTTTTAAGCTGGACTCTATAATCATTTATAAAGCTAACATTCAATTTTAAATAAAAAAGACCAGCAACAACATTTTTGTTTGGTGGTGCACCATGGGATTTTCTAATACTGTGGCTCAAAAAAGGTTGGGAAACACTGGTTAGATCTGTGCTTCCTCTCCTACCTGATCTGTTATCCCTGGCTAGTCTTAGCCTAGCGTCAAATGGTGTCCATTCATACATGCTAAATGCTATAATGTGCCGTCCTCTAACTGTAATCATAGCTTGCAAAAAGACAAAATGTGGTTCGCTACTGACAACAGGTTAAGTTGCTCCATTGACGTCTATTGGAATAGGCTAGCTCAGGTGTGGTCAAACTTTTTGACTCGCGGGCCACAATTGGTCCTTAAATTTGACTGGGGGCCGGGTCAGGAGTAGATAGATGGACCGTTAAGATAAATGACACGTAAAAGTCATGCATAAAGGCTAAAATGCTTTTAGTCTTTTTAAGCCATCTATTGGGGAACTACAGACATTGCAGGAAAAAAAGCAGATCTATAAAGATAATATAAATTAATAACATCATTTAGACAAGTTTGGCGGGCCGGGTTACAAAGGCAAACGGGCCACATCCAGCCCCCGGGCCTTAGTTTGCCCATGCCTGCACTAGCTGCTACATCGTAGACTTATTGTCTTGTTCACTATATGCACCATGCTGTGATGCTAATGATACTGACGTGATTGTGAGGTGATGTTTTACTGTGTCTGTTTCATGCATATAGTATTATATGCATTTGTAGTGTATTTGTTAAGTATTAAAATCTTGAAAAAATGTGCAAAAAATGTGCAAAAAAAGCAAATATTTTTGCAATTTAAATATGAGCGTTGTTGTGTTTTAAGGATTCTTGCGTATTAATGTAGATCTTCAATTGCAGTAAAATCTTCCACCTCTAGGTTAAAAAAAAAAACAACATGGTGCAATTTATTACAGTAACAGCTCACGACACTCTTTGAACATTATAACTTTATTGAATATTCGTATAACTCTGAAAATAGACAAAGTTTGATTTTATTTTTTTTTTTTGACATTTCATGATTATAATTCAATCAAAAACATGTGCATTATTGTTATTTGTTTGAGCGGAAAGCCAAAATATAACACGTAGCGTTTTGCAGCAGCTGTTTTCTTTCCCGCCGGACAAACGGACTTTTCATCATCGTAGTGTATCACTAGCTGTCGTTGTAAAAATCTAAATTTGATTTCTTTAAACGGTTTATGAGATCAGATCTAATTTTGAGCCAGTGGTTCCTGTGTTGTTTCACCGTTCTGTAAGAGAAAAACTAGTTAACAGTAGTCTTTAGTATTGTGCTGTGAGGTACAATCTGAACTCACTAATATGCACACAAAGCAGCCGTCTCAAACTCTGGCCCCAGGGGCCACTTCTGTCCCTTAGACTCCCCCACATCTGGTCCGCAACTAGATGTTGATAATTAAATTTGTGTTCCGTTATAATTTTTTTATTTATTAGAAATGGAGAGGCCCTGCTGGTTTAAAGGGATAGTTCTGCTTTTTCGAAATTAACATTGACTGCGTTAGACTGTTGATGTGACCACACATTCGAAACCTCTGAATTATCACTTTTAGACACTTTACATGAGGGGGGTGGTTTATCACAGGTTTAAATAATTGCTCTGTGTTTCTTACAAATGGGGTTACTTAAATTCCCAAAGTCAGTGTTTCTAAAATTCCATAAATGACCGTACCGCTCCCAATGTAACAACCATTAACTTTTGATATAGGCCGGCAATAAAGAAGGTAGAAATAAAAATCGCTGCAGCGGCTCTTTGTTAAAGTGCTATAATTGTGCTGTTACGCGTCCAAGCCTACGTTTTCTGCACCTTGTTTTAAAAGAATACATTGAAGGAAATACACTTTGTACCAGTGTCTTGCTGACTGGGCGGCTGTTTTGGCAAAGACTCTGTAGAATTACAAGAGAAGAAATGGATCGCAGTGAAGGAGAGGGGGGGGGGGGCAAGGGGAGGTGTTATGGGAACAGCTAAATTTTGCTTAGAAGAAAAGCTTGCCATGCACTTGCGCGACAGCTAAACTACATAGCGCCTGTATTCGTTTTAGAGGTTAAAAAAAAAAAAAAAAACATTAAAAAAAAAAGAACAGCAGCAGTGTTGTCGAAAAGCACAAAGATACATTATTTACATATAAATCTATGAGCGTGACAGAAAAAGTCGTCTGGTTTGAGAATGTACCATTAGTGGCATCTAACACATGCCGGAATACAGATACTAGAAGTATTTTGTTTTTTTTTGCAATGCAACATTACATGTTACCGGTTTAATTCTGACAAAACAAAAGATTTCACAGTGTTCATTGACTTCCTAACTTGTCAAACTTCTCCCATCTCTTAAGAAAAAAAATCAGTCTGCAGCCAGCTATCCTTATTCCTTTTACATATTACCTCATGCAACTCGGCGAAAAACTCCTTATATTGTTGTTTGGCACGGTTTAATTATACAGATAGATATACAAGCAGTGCATCATGGGACATGTAGGAACGGGTGCCTGAATATAGCACAAAACAGGAGCAGTTCAGTTTTTTTCAGAGTAGACGCTAAGTTGTACTAACCCAGTGCTTCTCAAATAGTGGGGGCGCGCCTCCCCAACACACGATAAACAAGCCTCCTGCCACTAGATGGCACCATCCGTTTTGATAATCAGGGGATTGTATGCAGAATCATGGTGCCAGAGTGTTTTACACAGATAAATAAATAATTATTACCAGGCACTCAATGGTATTTCAATATGGTTGGGAGTGTGAAAAAACATTCTGTCCCCTGGGGGGTGGCAAATGGTTGACGTATGTTTGAAGTTTTGTAGGCAGCAGTCAATTGAAAAATTCGTGGGTGTCAGGATGTAAAAAAAAAATGATGGTCATACAGGGAGTCACCTAGGTTGCCGTCTGCTGGAGGGGGCGATGCTGTAAAATCTTAAAAAATAAATAATATTAAAAATAAAAATTCAAAGAGGAGTCAGTAGAGGGTGCCAAACTGTAATCTGATCTATGTCGGCAAAATTGCTTAAGCTGGTAGCAAGCACATGTTTTTGCTGAGTGGTAGTGGTAGTTTTAACGACCAGGTTGGCAACACAACAGCTATTTAAATTTGAAGTTAAAGATTAACATTTTTATGACGTTTGGTGCTCTGTTGGCGGCTATTTTTTCCGCACTGGAACCAATAAAGTAGACTGGCATAGGCAACACCCATGGCGCCCTTTGTTGGGCGGGGACAGTGTTGCAACATGAAAATAATATATATATATACATATATATAAATATATATATATATATATATATATGGGTCAAGGGAGGGCACCATTGACCTCTTGAGCCAAGTCTAGGTTAGTACACCACACAATCATACTTTGAAAATCCGGAACCACCCTTTAAGTGTCCCATCCAAGTGCGTGTTTACTGCAACTATATATAACATACTTTCAAAAGAAAAGCCCCATACACACCGTCTTTCTCTCAAGTGCATCTCTGTAAGAGGACTTCCTGCTCGGAAAAATACACCTTTTTACCTTGGCACAATTTGTAAAAAGAGGGAAGCACTTTAACCTAGTCATGGTTGTAAACGTAAGGGTGATCGTCTCCATCTGGAGGTTGCTATTGCTGATGTTTGAGCTTTGATGGGTCAGACTTGATCGATTTCCTCGAGCATCATGATGCTAATATATAATAGAAAGCTCTCTGCTTTACATCCGTCGGTGGCGTGGCACTTTCGCTGCTCCTCTGTGGCGGCCAGGGCTAAAACTGCGAGGTTTCGGTGAATGAGATGGCATCTGTCTTATCGACGGTGAAGCCTCCGTTCACGTAGGACTTCTTCTCGCACTCCTCGTCGTCCAGGGTGGTTTCCAGCGCGAAAGGGTTGGCGACATCTACCTCTGAAACCAGATCCATTTTCTCCAGTTCCCTCTTGGACAACTTTTGAACGATACCAGCACCATAAGCGTCACCCAGCACATTGATCATCGTACGGAACCGATCTCTAAAAACACAAAGTCTAGAATTATTTTCAGCAGCAATTTTTTTTTAATACTTTCAAATCAGATAATCCTAGAAGAGGGGACACAAAAAACTTACAGGAGCCAGTCCACGGCTACGATCAAAGTAACGTCACTTGCTGGTAATCCTACAGCCGTTAAAACTATCACCATTGTGACAAGGCCTGCATTGGGCACTCCTGCTGCTCCAATACTGGCAACTGTTGCTGTGATACTGAAACAAAAATAAAGATGTTTAATATATTGTAAGTCAGACCTTGGCTAATTTTAAAAGGCCCACTAATAAAAAAAATATTTGGGAGCCCTTTTTTTTTTTAAAGTGGACACTAACCAAAAATACTAGGGATGTCCGATATTAGCTTTTTGCCGATATCCGATATGTCTTAATTTCCGATTCCGATATCAAACAATACTTGCAGCTGTTTTTCCCCTTCTCTTATTGTGATGCCCCACTAGAGGCATTCCACAAGTTAACATTGTACGAAATATTTTTTAGTGATTCCAGCATCTGGTGAAACCCAGGTATTGCATTATTCGGTTTTCATCATCGGAGGAAAAACCCATAACGATTCCTACCGATATTACAAAATTATGCTAACATCGAGCCGATAATACAGGTACACTACAGGTATACAGGAATCATCAATTTACACCGGTGTTCTGTCCTTACCATGCAACGGAACTCGGTTTTTGCCATAAGTCGGAGCTAACCTACTGTACATACCGACATCTACACTATCACAGTGGTGACATCAAAATGTAGAACATAAAAACATCAGAAGAGTCTGACTTAAAAAAAACACACAAACGAAAGAAAGCGAATGTAGCACAATCAGATGTACGGCGTACAACCGGCGAATGTAAACCAAGCGTCTTGTGCGTATAGCACTGCGTGATGACATAGTCATCTGATCTGGTCGTAAACTAGTTCCCGCGTGAACTAGTTGGCGAGTTGTGAAGCCAACAGAATGCTGGGACAACACTTTCTTAACACATTTATGGGAGATTGGGACCGGAAAATCCCAAAGGTCGAGGGTGTCGTAAACTGATGACACCCTGTGCTTAACTTGTACCTTGTATCATTTATTACAACCTGTGATAAATGATTCAGCTCTATATGAAATTTGACAAGGCGATAACAAGGGTAGATAAAAAAATATGACCCAAACCCAACTATCTTTGTGGCCAGCTGGTTCAAATTTTGTTTTTGTTTTTTTGGTAACACATAGCACAAATCCATCCATCCATCCATCCATCCATCCATCCATTTTCATCCACTTATCCGCTACCGGGTCGCGGGGGCAGCAGTCTCCGTGACCGCCACCCAAAT
>NC_024307.1:21641944-21661177 GCF_000523025.1 Cynoglossus semilaevis | reverse complement strand
GGGATTCGAACCCTGGGGTTCCACACCAATGACAGAGACATTGCCTCTGGGCCAAAGCGCCACTGCCACAAATCCAAATATTTCAAATTATACCAGACCTTCTTGTTAAATACATGGTCCTACTTCTGGTGGTTTTCGAGGAGACCTGAGTCTGAATGGTCACGTCACATTTCACCTGACCTTTACGTCAACACGGACAACTCTATTTAGCCCGTGGACCAACCACAGGTGCAGACACCAAATTTGTACGCTAAATGCTGGCCTTCCTTCACCCGCAATTTGAATGAAAACCTGAACAACTGTGTGTTAAGGCTTGCAGTGCGATTGTAGTTAGAGCGCAGTGACAGTTCAGCTGCAGCATGAATAGCTGTACCTGATGGTAACTATCTGCCCTACATCCAGAGCATAGTCATTGAGCTGGGCAATAAAGATGGCAGCCACGGCTTCATAAAGAGCCGTGCCGTCCATGTTGATGGTGGCGCCCACGGGGAGCACGAAGCGAGTGATCCTCTTGTCAATGTGGTTGTTCTCCTCGGCGCATCGGAAGGTAACGGGTAGAGTTGCGGAGCTGCAACGGAAATTTGTCAGATTCAGTGACTTTATTGCTTGAAAAAAAAAAAAAGACAGAATTATTTGAAGACAAGTAGGGTTTGGAGGACTCTGACCTGGAGGCGATCATGAGTGCCGTCACCAGAGCCTGAGCCATTCCTAGAGTGAACGTCAAGGGATTCTTCCTCACAATGATGAAGTAAAGGAGTGGCAGACACACGATGGCGTGGATTGCGAGGCTGTGGGGACGCGGAGCACACAACAATGCATTCTCTCAATTTCTACACCCTTTGCTCCGACTAATTATTTTAAATAATAAAAATTGCGTTATCCTGTCGACATTGAATGGTCGGTGCTATTTGCCGATGATGAAGACTTAACAGGAGACCAAAAACTAGAGATGGCTCGATAGAACTTTTTCATTTCCGATAGCCTAGCCATACTACAACTTGGAATATCTGATAACGATACCAATCCAATTCCTTCTTTTCTCCCCTAGCATGGCGCAGGCTGCTGTTGCTGAGGCAATAGCGTTAGCGATAGTTGAGCATTTGGGCTTAGGTATTGGATCGAACAGGCTAAAGTTGGTGTTTTAAGGTTGATATTTTGGGTTGATAGGTTGATATATATCAGTATAGGAACGAGCCATCGCAACTAAAATCAGTGGTGTACGGGTTATACTTAAACCCTGGTTGAACATTGGTCGTTGGGTTACCATGCTTTTACAATACAGTTGAATGGTCAAATATGTCAGTGAACTAGTTTGGGAACACTAAATAAATGCGCATATCATGGTTTTTTTTTTTTTTTTGTCTCTGCTATTTAAGAACAATCGTAACAGAGCGTTCGGGACGGAAAATGCTCTGAAGACATTTTTGCTTTCAATAATTTCCCTCCAGGCTTGGAGTGTAGCAATGAAGTGTCATAGACATGTCATAACAGAGAATCTGGGACCGACCCTGTGACCTGGCACAAGAGGGGTTTTAGTGCAATCTCAAACAGTGTCACTTAGATTTAGAGGCACGAGCGATGCTTTCATTACTGTATCTGCAGGCTGAGCAGTTTTAAATGCCCTTGTCCCTTATCAGTGCCCAAGCAGAGCTCATCTTTTACTGGGTAACTGGGGGAGAACTGGCCCAAATGTCAGCCATAAATCCCAGTGTGAAACAGTGAAACATGCGGCTACAGAGTACTGGACCAACGTACCCACTCAGCACCGTCACCATGTACAGACCCATCTTTCGGAAGATCTCCCAGTCTTCCACCTGGATAATCTTGGCAGCAATGAGGAACATGATCCCGATTGGCATGTAACTAGGACGGAGCACAAGAGGCATCGTAGAAGTTTCATTAGACGGCACAACATTTTATTACAGTTTTTTTTTTTTTTTTCCGTGCAAATAGATACTTAGCTTTGCTCGACTAGAAGCAATGTTTATAAGCTACTTAAAGTATGACTGCAGTTTCTGAGGGTTGACTATCAGCTGTAGTAAAGTGTACAGTAAAATAACAGGGTGCTTGAATAACAACAAGTACAATGTGTTTAGCTACATAGAGTAGCTATATTAGTTCCACTTCATACACCTACTACTAATACTACAGTTAACAAGTACTTTTTTTTGGTCTCTGGTGGTTATTCCCAAACCTTTCCTGCATTTCCTACAGTTGGGGGTAGGGTGGTTAGAAGGGGCTATTGTCAATGTTCAAATGCAGGACATGGCCCTTACATGACATACTACAGTACGTAGTAACCAAAGAAGAGGAAACTTAAGAAAACTTGCAGCTTGGTTAGTTTTTTTTTTTAATCAAAATATGTTTGTGTGAATACCTGTTTTAACAGTTTTGGCACTAGTCCTACGCCTTTTTCAGCACCATGACTGTAAACACGTGTATTCATGCAAACGTATTTGTCTAAAAGTGGAGTGATTAGAGCGTTAAACCAGTGATTTCCAACCAATAAGACTCTTAAAAATCTTTGTTTTTTTTCATTAATTCCTGCAAGTACATCAGCATTGTGTTCCACTAAACAGACTCAGGTTTCAAGTAAATTAAAAAGTGCTGAAACCAAGACCCCTGATGATTGACTGATAACTCCGGGATAGTTTGATACCTTTGTTTGAAAAAAAATAAGAATAATGTGTTTAGCTATGTAGAAAGGACCAATTTCATAACATGATCATTAGTTCCACTTCTGCTGTTGTGTTACATGCGCTTTTTGTTGACGCACAATTGCACCTGTGTTTGTACGTACCACATAATTATATGAACCAGTTTCATGGTTGCGTCATTCAAAGCGTCGAAAAAGTCCAGGAGAATGCGTCCTTTTTCACCCATCTTCCCAATGACGAGGCCAAAAGCCACACAGAAGACGATAAGACCCAACACGTTGATTCCATCTGAGTACGATCCGACAATTTTATAGTCTTTGGTGATGTTCTGTGTGGAGAGGACACAAGGTCAGGATTCATCCAGTGAGCTCTCAAACCAGGCCTGGGTGTAACTTGAACAACATTAGTTTATTCTACAGCCCCTCCTGAACACTGAGCCACTGTGTTCACAGCCCCTACTGGTGACTCTTGTGATGCATTCACAGCACAGGCCACCTGCCAGGTTAAGTAACATAAAACTTAAAGTGGAACTGGTGTAAATGTCGACTACACTACACTCTGTACTGTACATATTCTTGTGATCTCTGATTTAGGTACACCCTCTCTTGTCCTGACAAAAGTAATAGGATACTAAGTATTTACATTGATATACAAACGCTACATTAATTTATAATGTTATTAATAAACATGGCATTAAGAGAAATGTTATCATGAAAATAATTGAAATAGAAATTTAAATTGTTTTTTTATACCGCAAAAACCTGTGATGGGACAATCCGCAATACAAGAATACATTTGTAAAATTAAAAACCCCCGATGCACTGAGGGTGCCACAGCCAAACCGCTATACAGCGAGGGACGACGGGGTCGACCAATCTGCTTTAGCCTATGACTGGTCTCCAAACTTTTCCACCCGAAAGCCCCAAAGTTGCCCCTAAACAGCATTAGCATCTGGCCGGGAACCCCCTTTGCAAACCCACAGACAATGCTACAAAATATGTGAAGAAAACACTTTTAGAATGTATTTTCTTATTTTTTTTCACTATTCCATAAGTATTACATTTGTTTAGCCTAAAAAAAATATTATTGAGCATGTTTTTTCATTTTGTGAGAGCTGTGCTAGCTAGCTACACGCTAGTTTGAGGAACATAGCAGCTTAATAACAAGCACGAACCTCCAGGTATACACAGACTATGGCATTGTCATACCAAAGTCGCAGCTGTCTCAAAAGGTGCATTCAGGTACCGTCAGAAACGTAAGAATTTACATTTACCGCAGGTTACATGTTGTGCAGTTCAGGAAAAATGGTTGTAAAAAAACCTGATTTTATTTTTGGCTTTTTTTTCTTATCTTACCCCAAATTTTCTGAGGCCTCCCTAGTGCCCCCTGTTGGCCCCAAAGGGAGACGCAGCCCCCACTTTGAAAACCACTAGTCTTTGCCATTGTAATAACAGACTGTCTGTCTGTGTTTTACTATTCAGCCTTTTTGACTAGAACCTCGTGTTTGTGTCATCACACAGTGAAGTCCGTTATATCACAAGGTACTTTTTACAACCAAGTATCAGCCCCATATTGAGGATAAAACAACAACAACAACTGTGAGAATAAAGTTGACCAGAATTAAGTCGTACGGAATAAAGGACCGCCTTAAGAAAAAAAATCAGTTCATGAGAATAAAGTCGTGAGGTTAAATGACGTGTTTTTGGGGGAAACCAAAAAAATGCACACAGTGTAAACCAGGGGTGGGCAAACTTTTTGACTCACGGGCCACAAATTTCCTAAAATTAAACGGGGGGCCGGGTCAGGAGCAGATAGATGGAGCATTTGCGTGTACTAAGATAAATGACATGTTAAAGTCATGCATAAAGGCTAAAATGCTAAAACGCTAAAATGCTTTTACCATTTCCTACGCCATCTATTGGGGAAATGTGGGTATTGCAGGAAAACGGCAGAAGTATATAATTTGGAAGAATTTGGCGGGCCAGATTAAAAAGCTGAGCGGGCCGCATCCGGCCCCCGGGCCTTAGTTTGTCCATGCCTGGTGTAAACGATAAGAGAATGAGAAACGTGAAGAATTTTGTAATATAAATGTTAAGCATTGGATTAAAAAAATGAGGAGATGTTTCATCTTCTGCTTTTGCATTGTGGTTTAAATTTTTTTTCTATTAAGTGATGATTGACTTTGAGCACAGTATGGGGGCCGACTGTATCCCACTGATTCTAATAATGCCATACATACAGTACTATACAGTACACACTCACCTCCACTGTTGCCATGATCGTAGTAGTCAGAGGTGGAATGGTCGTAGCATTCACTTCCACTTCTGGAGGATCCAGCTCTTTGCGTTTGGTCTTGTACTGGTGTAATTCATTGCATTTCCACAACATTAGAATTATTTAACATCTGAACATATGTAGTGCATTAAGAAAGTTAAAAAAAAAAATCTCTTACCTGCTGGAAACAAGCCTGCACCAGGTTTTCTGGAAACATGTTTCTGTTTACAGGCATAGAGAAGATTTAAGGGTAAATGTGAGGGAATACGGACACTTTAAAGAGGCATCATTGATGACAAAATTTTAAAAAAAAGTTTTTAAGTGCGCACATTAGTGCTGTACATTAATCGAGAAATAAATACTTTTTCCGAAAAAACAATAAGTAGTCACCCCCCACAACCTCCCTCCCCCGGTCCTACATAGTCTTACTCTAGATCAGTAAGATTGAAAAATAGTGACAAATACTTCCGTCCTGTTCTACAGTTAGCATATAAACAAATGGATAATTATGCAGCAGATAATATCACGCAAGAAAGAAGTCTTGCACAAATACTTCATGTTGGTGGTGTTTTGTCAAATTATATTTCATGAAATATGAATATTTTTTAATATACTTGTACTGATATGCAGGGAAACAAAGTGGGGAAAATCATGGACTTATTGTTATTTATAGGTAATTATTCTATGATTGTACTGGTCCGGCCCACTTGACATCTAAACAGGCTGTATGTGGCCCCTGAACCTAAAGACTTTAACTCTGCCATAGAGAGAAAACTGTATCTGTGCTGGAAGGGAGGAAGAGATGGTCATAATGAATAGGGTTGTGATTAGGCAGTCCAGGCAGAGACCAAAGTTTATTTAAATTGAGACCTAATTCTGAAGGTGGAGGGAGAATTGAGTAACACGTAAACTGGAATGATCAAAGAGGAAAACTTAAGGGAAGCAGACAGAGCTACAAGAGTGGTAGAACATGATTTAGCTTTCCAGTTTACACTAGTTTAATTCAGGTTCTTGAATCCATAGAGTCGATTTCTGTATGTAAGAAAATTGGAAAAAGTGGAAATTGGAAAGGAATTGGGTAAAACGTTCATTGACATTGGAAAAGTTACAGAAAGCGTGGTAGCACATTCATATTGATAAAATGTCATCTGCCTGCCATAGTTATATGCAGGCCGTAGTTCTCGACTGGAAAAAGGTGGTTTGCGTCCTCCAGGTCGGGGGAGAGATCCTGCCTCAGGTGGAGGAGTTTAGGTTTAAGATAGACAGGCGGATCGGTGCAGCGGCCGCAGCAATGAGCTGAAAGGCAATGCTCTCGATTTACCGGTCAATATACGTTCTTAGCCTCACCTGTTGTCATGAACTTTGGGTCATGACCGAAAGAGCAAGACTCCGGATACTAGCGGCCAAAATGAGCTTTTTCCGCATTGGAACTCCCTTAGAGATAGGATGAGGAGCTCTAAGTAAAACCGCTGCGCCTCTCTATCCAGAGGAGCTAGCTGAGGTGGCTTGGACATTTACATCGCATGCACCCTAGATGTCTCCGACATGTCCCACTGAGAGGAGACCCAGAGAAAGTTCTGAATGTAACCATTGTTCTGTGCTCCTTTTAAACTTTTAAAACTTGAGATCTTGTATTTGATTCTTTATTTGATCAGACCTTTATTTGATCGTGATTTGAATTGTTTTGTGTTTTAGGAAACTGGGGTATGAACTAACAGCATTTCTCACAGTCCTATCCAACAGAGAAAGTTTCCTGACACTCAGAGAAGGGCTGAGTTATTGACAGGAAAGAGGTTAAGTTAAATATTCAAAAGCTCTTTAACAACTCAATTTTCTTCGGGATGGTATTTATGGATCTGAGATAAACAATAAGCAGTCATCTGCATATGAGGAAAGTCTATGTTCCAAACTGAATCTTCGAATTTCTTGACTAAAATCTTGGCTGATTTAAGTGATGTTTGCCACGGCAAACAGCAGCAAACTCCAAGGGCACCTTTAGGGGGTACTATGGTATATGTCGGGTATTTTATGACACACAGACTTAGCGATAGATAGTATCGGAATGAGCCATCCCTAGTCAAAGGTGTGTAATTTCCTCTGCAGGAGCTAACAGAGTACACAATGTTTTAATTATGTACAAAAACAAAAATAAGTTTACTGTATGTTCAAAAAGGTTACCTGATGAGGTCCAGGAGTGTATCCACTGTGGTAACATTGGGTGTTGTCCCAGCTCTGCTAATGTGGTCTGCTGTCTGAGACACTCCTGGTTTGATGGTCATCACCAAAATAATTCCTGTAATCGATAACATAGTTGAGTTCTCGGACAGTGACTTACCCTACAGTTCCACCATATCTGATCTGGTCAGATTAGACTACAATCATTACCTCATCAATTGACGTCCTCTGACCACCCCATCACCAGTGTAAACACCGACATTAGCTGTTAGCACTTGCTTAACATGTTTCTACTGTTGCCTCAGAAATTGCCCGTTTTAATGTTATGACTCAGCTGTCATAGCCTGTCATTGTATATAGCAACTAAAACTTTATTGAAATGCACATTGTATACACTGTATCTAACGTTTTACGTTAGTCTTTGCAATCCACATAGGCTGCCACGGGTGGCGCCATTGAGTATGTAGTTCATCTGCGGCATTTGACTTGCCGCAGCAAACATTGCTGACTGTAATAAACAGCAGAAATGTTTGAAAATATCATCAACAACAGAGTGGAACAAAGTATACTTACCAAGTATGACTGCGATGATGGTTGTTGAGAAGTAATAGATAACAGCCCGCAAGCCTATCTTTCCGGATACTTCAGAGTCCAAGGCTGCAACACCTGTATATAGATCATACATACGCACACATCCAATAAAAATTTGTCATTGAAATGTTAAAATATTGAGTGTCCAGACCAGTAATCAGTAAGTCTGAGATGTTGAAAAAGATCTATGTGCGTCTTTCATCAATTCCTGCAAGAATATCGGCATTGTGTTCTACTAAAAAGTCCCAGGTTTCAAGTAAACTGATCAAAGGATATACTTTTTAGGACTTTTTCTGTTTGGTGGAGCACTGTGGGATTTCTTTTTGGTCTAGTCCAAACATGGGCAAACTAAGACCCGGGGCCCAGATTCTCGAAAACTACTTAATCTAAAAGTTCTTAGTTGTTGAAGGTGAGAAATAAACAGTTGGTTCATCCCAGAATGATCTGAGGTCTTTTAAGTTAATGTCCGGTCAAATTTGAACCGTTCCACTCATAAAGTCCTACCTATTCCCAATACAGTACTTAGGTCATGTGTTGTTGCTTTAAAATGCTGTGTGTATCAATATGTAGGGCTTACAAAACTCTACAAAAATCATCTCTTGAACATTACCGTAATTTCCGGACTATAGGTCGCTACGAGTTTTACGGGCTAACGGAGTTCATACTGATAGTGATCAATGACTTTTCTGGTAGGCTAGGTGTGCTCAATACTCCAGAAATTACGTTAATGAGTTCTGGTTATTTATTTGGTTCCAAGACAGATTTGAGAGGACAAGAATCAAAGTACAGTCCTCGGTCTGCTGCTGGGCATAAAGAGGAAGTTGGTCAAAGTGGTGGAAACGCAGCACCTACTGTATCTGACATTCCTCAGCAGTCAACTGAAGTATCACTTATCCTGCTGCCTTCTCACACCACCAACTTGTTTTTTTTTTTCTCTCACTGTTTTTCCTCTGAGAGTCAAACCGACCTCATTACTTTTAACATGTGACATTATGTTGTTTATAACAGCTCATCGCAGGTTATGGCCCTTTTTTTTTTTACTGCTGTTGTGCTAGACATGCATGTGACCGCATGTAGACCTGTAAACTCCTCTGTTTAAAGAACCAGTAATCTTCTGTAACAACTCCAGAAGACCTACCCACGCACTTTGCCACCATAAGTTTTGCCATTTGTTTCCTCACACGTTGGATACCACGTAATTAAAATTAGCAGCTACTGCTTTTTGAAATACAGGGGTTCTTCATCACGACGTCCTCGACCTGCGTCGTTTTGCGGTTACGTCGCCATCTCCCATAAACTTCCCCCATAAACGTCTTGTTCGCGATCATTTCATATGGCGTGGAAACTTGCCAACGAATTCGCATGAGAATTAGCTTGCACTAGACGACTTCGTTACAATCGCCGGTTGAACGCCGTACATGGGATTGTGCTACATACTAAAGTAACATGTGTTGTTACTTTAGTATAGTAGTACTACTACTTTAGTATAGTAATACTACTTTAGTAGTATCTGTACTCTACTGAAGTCTTTCTATTTGATCAGACTGCACTTTGACACTACTGCATCTCAAAATGAGAATTCGTACATTTTACTCCATTACATTAAGTGAAACGTGAAATCGTTCTTTTTTCTCCCAGCGAATCAAAAAATATAAAAGGGTCAAAGCGAATGCACCATAAGCAAGCGATTCCCTGAGAAGTCCCCTGCCCTTATTTGGGCGATTTATAGAAACACATTGAGGTAAACATTGAGGTTTTATTCTGGTAGGTTTGATGACCAGAAATCCTATATTTTTTTTAAAATATAACCTGCATTGAATTAAGTTAAGGGTTGCCATCTGTCCCATTTTGGTTGACGTATTTTGATCATCATGATTTTGTCCCATACAGGTTACGTACATTTTTCGCGCAAAAAATTAGCGTCACATCTATTTCTAGTTTGCTATTTCTAAGCTGCACGTAATACGCCTTCAATCACTTCAATTTTTCACCTTCAATCAGTGACCGAGCAGGAGTTTTATTAAAAGAATAAAAGGCCATTAAGAATCGCAATTCATCGAGGTACTTTTAATAGTCTTATAGTATATATGAAGACAAATACTTTTATGCTTCTACTCAAGCTGAAATTTGTGAGGGAATTCTTTGACTTTTACTGGAGTCAAATTTAATATAAGGAATTTATACTTTTACTCAAGTACTTAAGTAGAGGATTCAGACTTCCGACTGTGTCGCACCGTAGCAGTACTTCTCAAATAATGGGGTGGGCCTCCCTAGGGGGTGCGGTGAGAAGCCGGGGCTTCGAGGGGCTTCCAATGGAATATGGCACGCTGAACATAAGTGTACCACTGCTGTAATGGCAGCAACCCATACAGTGGTTTGTACAGATAATAGAAAATAATTGAGAACCACTGCACTGTAGGAATGAAACTACGACGTAAGTCAAGGACGTATCGTGCAATACGACTACATTCCTGGCTACTGATTGTAAATCATTTTCAAAAGCCTGGATTGAATTGTTACCGTCCTAAGATCAGTGTCTCTTGTCCTTTTATTGCTGTTGCCATTATCAGCACCTTTAGACTGCTCATAAACATACGATGCTAACTGATTTTTACTACATATTAACCAAAACATTCCGCATTGGTGTTTATTTGATGTTGCCACAGTCATAACGCACTGGTAATAATCAACCAAAGATACAGTATGGGTCGGTCACATTGAGCATCGTAAGAAAAGGAAAACAGCTTTAGAAACACTGTTGTTGTTATTATTGTTAACGTTACTGCTAGCTAGGACAACTCGGCAAACACGATATCATAACAGCCTTTTTTTTTAATTTATAAAATGCACAAATTTCACAAGTGGGGAACTATTGCTGGTTTAAGCACATCCATGGAAATTTTATTTCATGTTAATTTTTTTTTGTACCAGATAAATAAAATCTACTCATTATTATTATTATTATTATTATTAATTTTTGTACCTGAAATAAAATCTAAAATATTATTATTATTTTGTAGGAATCGCAGTATTTCGACTAAAGATCAGTGAAGCAATATGAATCACAGTGTTTCGACTAAAGATCAGTGAAGCAATATGGATGTTGGGCGTGTAACCCCTAACTTTTATCAGCATTTCACGACTTCAAATATTAGGTGACTTCCCTTTAGCTTGTGTGTCTGCTGGTGAACATTAAGAATTCTTTTTTTTTAATTTATTTTTTATAGAAAAGGTCATTCTAATAATATAATTACACCGTTGACATTTAGTAATTATGTCAATGGTGTTAACCTGGTTTTACATCTCTCAAATGTTTCAATTCTTTATAGAACAATGTATGATATATATATCAAATAAAATGTCAACACAAATATATTGACACCTAATATATGCAATATACGCAATACTTCAATGTTTCACGTCAGTCTCTGCCTTAACAGTACTGATCCTGCACTATTTTCATTGCTTTTTAGTCACATGCTATGAGACAATGTGCATTAAGCCCGAGAGTCCCTCCGCCAAATCGTTAGGTGGATAATGACGTCGTTATTCATCTTTATTGTAATATCGCAATAGCAATACTCTACCTAGTTACATATACGGTTGCTTCCGATTGGTTTGCAACTTAGTCGATGGATATTGATGACAGGCAGAGGTTGTGTTTTTCCTGGGATTGTGTCCCGATATTCGTCATAGTGTTGGGCTATAGGGGAACAATATGTTAATGTCAATCTATGTTACCTGTAATCATGCTCGATATGATGAGAGGAAGAATGACCAGCTTCAGCATACGCATGAGGATTTCCCCCGGGAAACCGAAGTACTGTTTGTGGAGATTGGAGAGCGTAGCATATTCCCTGACTGCGACGCCAAGAGTGATGCCTGAGGGGAAAAAAAGAGCCATGTCAGAACACGAGGTGATGTCATTATTACTGTTGTCATACTTAATAATCCTATTCGTTTTTCTGGCTCCTGAAATGAAGCTAATACCATGAATATTTGTATACACTATATGTTGCATAGGTGTGTGTGTTTAATAACAGTGACTTTATTAGACATACCAAATGAAGGAATGTCTAACTGAGTGTTTTTCAACGTTGGGGTCGTGACCCCATATGGTGTCATCTAGAAGTCAAATGGGGGTCGCTTAAAATGTCTAGTAATTGATCAATCAAAATTACTGATAGAAATGTTTTTTTGTTTTGTTTTTTTGTTTTTTACTAATTATTACACACACTGTTCAGTAATCTGGAAAACACGAATAAAAACATGCATAAAAATAATTTGCAAATGCATAATTTGGATGCAGGTAAATACTTTTTTTGAATGAATTCTAAGACCCGGGTTCAAGACCAGATGCAAACCACCTGCAGCTACTGAAGTTAGCTACGCTTTTTTAATCACATTTCTAATACAATGACATAGCTATGCTAATTTCGCACATTGTCAATTTTAGGCTGCTGTTTCTATTTGTTACATCCAAACTGAGGGAGTTATGAGGAGATACATTGATCCCTGATGATGATGATGATGATGATGATGATGATGATGATGATGCAGTTATAAACATTCACACTGTAATCGACTGTTACAAAATGTTTCACGTTTGTCATTGGTATCGTAAAATAACATAATTTTCTTACTACGCTTTAACTGTTGCTTCTCATTAGTGGTGCATTTGAAACAAATGACAATTTCTCAGCAATGAAATGTCATTATTAACTAAATAATAGTCAATGAAGCTCCTGGTCATTTCGTTTGATAACAATTCAATCTCTTTATGCTGTTATCCACAAATATAAATTCTATTTCAAGTCCTTATTTAAAGGTCATGTTTATCGTTAGCATCCTCAGACTATATCTAGTCCGTGCACTCGGTGCTGGGACTCCCTCATGCAGACTGAGGTGGCAGCATCAGCTGTCACCTCAGTCTGGTCACGTTTTAATGAGACAGGTCCAGACACAGAGGATGGACGCTCCCCTCTGCCTGTTGAGGACATAGGCTAGGTCTCCTGCAACACTCGTTTCTGTCCCACCGACCCCTCCTGCATTCTGTGATGAATTATGATAATGACCCACGCGCACACACCGAACATTTCACTGAGTGTTTGCCCAGGCGGTACAGAGCCTATGCAAAGAGAGGTTGATTTATTTCCACCAGGACAGCAGCAAAGAGCAGAGCTGGTACAATAGAGATGGAGGGACAGATGTGAAAACAGGAATGAAGAGAAGTGGGAGAGAGCGGGGGGGGGGAATGGTGAATGATGAAGGTGAGTCAGTCCTTTTCTCCTTCACACACAAGCAGACATGAAGGGAGCTTCAACATACCGAGCACCACTGACAAAACTGTGGCAATCAGGAGCCAGTTCTTTTTCAGCAAGCCTTTGAAAGTCACGCCTCGCCGCTCTCTGTTGCCCATCACGTCCATGCTCCTCCACAACTAGAGGAGATCGAGGCGTCCGCTGTGGAGACACAAAAGAAGGTTCCCTGCAGCTGGGATGTCAGGTGCCGCCGAGACAGGAGGATGTAACCGTCAGATGGTGCTGAAAGCCAGTGTTGGTGTGAGCGGAGGAGAGAGTGAGTGGAAGGCAAGAAGAGGGAATGAGGGAGGAGGGAGGGAGGGAGGGAGGGAGGGAGATCGAGGAGGGAAAGGAGGGAGGGACATGGTCCCTTTTCTCCACTTAACCACCCTTCCCCCACACTCACCGTAAAAACCAAATGGGTTTGCTTTACTGAAAATAAACACGCCAACTCGTAACATAAATGCCAGCAAGTACAAAGGAAATGGCAAATGATGAGCGTACAGTACTAGGAGTGACTCATTCATTATAAGGGTACATTAAGGGGTGGGTGGGTACCAGCAGACAACTTGTTTGATTTGGCACTCTTATGTTCTATCTATCTATCTATCTATCTATCTAGCCATCTATCTATCTAGACATCTATCTATCTAGACATCTATCTATCTATCTATCTATCTATCTAGACATCTATCTAGACATCTATCTATCTATCTATCTATCTATACATCTATCTATCTATCTATCTATCTATCTGGACATCTATCTATCTATCTATCTATCTAGACATCTATCTAGACATCTATCTAGACATCTATCTAGACATCTATCTAGACATCTATCTAGACATCTATCTAGACATCTATCTATCTATCTATCTATCTAGACATCTATCTAGACATCTATCTAGACATCTATCTAGACATCTATCTAGACATCTATCTAGACATCTATCTAGACATCTATCTATCTAGACATCTATCTATCTATCTATCTATCGAGACATCTATCTAGACATCTATCTAGACATCTATCTATCTAGACATCTATCTATCTAGACATCTATCTATCTATCTATCTATCTAGACATCTATCTATCTAGACATCTATCTATCTATCTATCTATCGAGACATCTATCTAGACATCTATCTAGACATCTATCTAGACATCTATCTAGACATCTATCTATCTATCTATCTATCTAGCCATCTATCTATCTAGACATCTATCTATCTAGACATCTATCTATCTATCTATCTATCGAGACATCTATCTAGACATCTATCTAGACATCTATCTAGACATCTATCTATCTAGACATCTATCTATCTATCTATCTATCTAGCCATCTATCTATCTAGACATCTATCTATCTATCTATCTATCTATACATCTATCTATCTATCTATCTATCTATCTATGTAGATAGATGTCTAGATAGATAGATAGATAGATAGATGTCCAGATAGATAGATAGATAGATAGATAGATAGATAGATGTATAGATAGATAGATAGATAGATAGATGGATGGATGGATAGATAGATAGATTTTAGATTGATATTGTATTATCATTATCATATAAAGCCTACAAATAGCATATGGTAGGTTATTTGAGCAGTGCTGTAACCCTTACCCTGACTTTTCTTGTAACTATGGTGTCGCCATTAAACACTATTTATTATATGCACCTTTTATACCACTATCTTCCCCGCGTCTCAGGATTTTAGCGGAAGACTGTAGGGAGACTTATGGGACTCAGGTGAACAGTTTAAAGGTAACATGGAAGTGGTTCGTGCTCTTTTTCCCCTCGCTGTTTTGGTGTGCAGCAGGCACCAAACATTTGTCTTAATGTATTTATTTCCTCAGAGGCCACAGGTTTCAAGGACTGTTGGTTGCTGCGTTGTTATTTGAAGTTGAGTATTGTGATAGTAAATAAACTATGATTATTAAACTGTGTAAATCATTGTATGTGTTCCTTTTTTAGTACTGTGAAGTACAAATACAAGCAGGACATAAGTGAATATAACCTGTGACACAGAACTACTCGCAGTTCTCTAAACGAAATCTATCATTCCATTATATACAATACAGGTACTACTGTACTGCTTGACTTAAAATCACGCCTCTGCTGCCATCTACTGTGTTTTTGTGAACTTGCACATTACTACTGTCCCCTTTGAGTAGAAGGCAAGTGTTAATATTGACATTTTTTTGAGAGATGCTGAGAGAAACTGAGTGAATTGCAGCTAATATTGAATACATTTTTAAACGATAATCATTTTATGTGCGGCGTTCTGGGGTAAATGTTTCTGCATGTGGGGTAAACAAACCCAAAAGTGCTTACTAATTGACACCAGTACGTATAGATATGGTTGTTTACTCTGCTAAATGATTACTTTGTTTGCGACTGTGTTCAATAATCTAATAATCTAGTATTTACTAGGCTACTGTCATGTTATATGTTCCTTACGTATAGTCTGCAACCTTTTGCGATTTGCGATGTAGTTTTATTTTGAAGGCTGTTTCCCGGAAACTCAACTCTCCACGTCGAATGCAAACTTGACTGTGTCCAGGGACTGTGAGCCAGCCTAACAACGGGAGCGGCTGCCAGTGGCTTTTTCTTACTCTCGGCGTGGATATGAGAGGAAGTCAGATGTGGTAACCAGGTAGTGAGCCGGTGAAGAGGCCGCTGTAGTAGCCGTACACCACAACCACCACCAGCAGCAGCAGCATCACACCCGAACACCGCACTGCTCTACCGGCCCGGTCGCTGCTGTCGCTTCGTTGCCTTTTTACTTAAACCTCCAAACACACAGTGCTTAAGCTTTTCCGGCGACGTGTGCGAGTAGGAAGCAGGGCCTCCGGCTACTAGGACTGGGTTCACAGCTGCCGAGAAGAGCTGAACACGCCGGTTTCATTTTCCGGAACCACATCCTGCTGAGATGGGTGAGTAAACGACAAGCTAACAGCTTAGTCAGCTAACAACACGCTTTTGGGGANAACATGGGCGCCAAAAAATTTTTGACAGCTTGAGGTTTGTGTTGCGCTATAGTGTAAACAACAGTGTGTGTGTGTGTGTCTACTGTCTGTAGCCCAATCATTAACGTGTACGCCCGTGCCTCAGCTGCTGGGGTGGGGTGTCTTCCCTGTATCCATCCACCCTCAAGTCACCACAACCACCACCACTACCATCATCACCAACCACTAGTACCGCTGCTATTAACCAGCTGCAGTGCAGCCTTTGCGGGAAAAGGTGGGGTAACACACGCTTGTTCAGTGGCTGAGACCAGAAATGGCTAGAGAGTCTGGGGCAGCTGCCTCATGAAGCTTCCTCCTGTAATAGCAGTGTGCCGCCTTCTATACGTATGTGCGGTTGGATGATGGCACTCCTCCATCTCCACAGCTGTTATGCAACAGGATCCAGCAGCAGCAGCAGCAGCAACAGCAGCAGCAGCAGCAGCAACCACCTACTAAGAATTGCTGTTTATACTGTACTGCTCAGTTGACTTTCACTACTCAGGTTGCTGTGCTGCAGCATCTTTAGATTGTATTAAACCCTATTGAGGGTGCTTTTTAAAAGAGGATTTTAGTAATCCAGGATTACCATTGAAGCCCTGTCCTCGAGCTAGTCAGCCCAGACGTCTCGGCTTCATACATTTAGTGCAGGACCAAGCCAGGATACAGAGGTCTGTTATGTAACATTTAGATGCTCTTAAAGGCAAAAGATAATATATATGCCATAATAAATACATGTTTTTAAAATGCGATATTGTTTGGTGCCGGACAGGCCTGATGGTCAATGACGCCTGATATTTGATTTGTGTTGTTTTTCCACTGCATGAGCTAGTGCTCGTGTACCACGGGGTGGTATATTGGTTAGAGCTTTGACATTACAGCGAAAAAAAATCACTGGTTTGATTCCCCCCGTCTTTCTGAATGGAAAGGTATGTTCTAAAGCTACTCTGGATTTCTTCCTCAGTCAAAAACTAGCTTTTAGGTCATACGGACACTTGGCAAAAAAATGGTATATGTCAGCGTGAATGCCGGTGTTCCTTTATGTATACGTGGTCTTGCACCTACAAGCTGACTGCTCAGGGTGTATCCCGCCCTCGTGATGACTGCTGGAATTGGCTCCATCCCTCTCCCGCTATGCTGAATAGGACTAAACAGTAGAAGATTACTAGCATTAGCACTATAGATAACACCAGTATCTATGTCGGTGGACCACGAACAAAATGGAAGTACCGTGGTTGTGTTTTTTTTACCCAGTATTTGCTGCTGAAGTCGTTGACTTTCGTACTTATTGAAGCCGTCAGGTTAAAGCTTACAGTGCTGATTTTCTTTAGTGGTTTAAAAACAAAACAAAACCCCATCTTTGACTGTCTCACCCGCAACTAACACCGATGCAAAATTTTCCCTTCTCTTCTCTCTCACTTTTCTTACACACACACTTCATCTCCCCCGTTGGTATTCCAACCAAAGGGAGATACTTGTAGAAGTTTTTTGGTTTGACACTGGTTTCTGGCATTCCAGCCCGGAAGTTTCACTTGTTCTATAAATTGCTAGCATCTTGCCCTGCATTCGCAGTGTGAAGCAAGTAAAGAGCGGGGAAAAAAGTGGAGCAGGGTTAAGTTTAAGACTGACGTAGAGACGAGAAGCCAAGTACAATTTGACAATATACAACAAAATACTCTTATCCTATACTACCTTAAAAAATGTCTCCTAGGGATAGGCGATATTTTAAGAAGTTATGGTGCATGTTAGCGGATTTCCAGAAGAACAAAACTCAACTAAAAAGAAGCAACAGAAAATAAGGCTACATTACGATCTGTTTATTATTGATAAGTTAATTGGAATGTCGAGATAAAACGTTGAACAAATTACATTAAGGTTGCGTAAAAAATTTAGCAAAATGACGCTGCGATAAAGCAATGCAGCCAAATACAGGACAGATCATTTGTTTCGTCGATGACATATGTCCTGGTCCCTTTGTACTCTTTACATGCCTTACAGAAGCTGTTGACCTGTCTTGTGAAATGGTCTTTGTAAATTAAGCATGTTTTAGTAATATTAGCAACAATTTATTTTTTTGTCATTTGGTTCCTGGATTTGTGCTGAAATTCCAGTTGGAGCGTTTTTGTGTCATTTCATGTTAAGACATGACGAGTTGAAGTGATGGAAGGATGTTTGGCTCTGCAGTGCACCAGCCGCTGGCAGAAATAACCAGGTCACTTCTCCAGCCCAAGTGCAGGTCTTATGCAATCACATCATCACCTGTAGGTTCTTTGGCTCAGTGCTGGAGAAGCAATTTAGGAAATGTCCTCAGTGTTACTGTAAATGATTCTCTGCTCTTTTCTTTATTGCCGATCGATAAAATGTAGGAGGAAGTAGTGTGTCAGCCTTTGGCGTAATTAGAGAATGTTTTGGACCCAACCTGAGTGCCAGTCGGAATCAGGATTTGCTGAGAATGTAGACTGACCTTAAGGCGGAGCTGTGAGACAAAATGCAACCAAGGCAGAGCTGGGGTAGAGGTGAAATTAGAGCCTAAATACAAATCCACTTTTGAAGTTAATGATTAATTTGTTGAATGGTGATATATATATATATATATATATATATATATATATATAAACAAACAAACAAACAAACAAACAAACAAACAAACAAACCTAACCTAAATTCAAAGTTGTAGGTTTGAAGACACTGGCGATGAATTGACATTTACTGAGGCTAGGGATGTCACGATTATATATTTTCTTGGTACGATTATCGTCAGAGAATTTATCACTCACAATTTCTATGCGTGAATTGGTTTCACAACACTATGAATGTGTAAAATCACATGCTCCTTGAAAGACTTAAAGTTTCCTTTATTGTTCTATCTTTTGACTGTCAAAATATATTTACATTACTAACGATATGACACAATATTTTTATATGTATATTTAAGTATGTATTTATATAGGAACAATCACTAATCCCCCCAAGGGAATTGTTGACATTGTTTTAGTCATAAATTGTGTATAACAGAAAACAATCAACCTCAAACTATGTTTACATACATACATACAACTTACATATAATGTAACATTAGGTGAAGGCTGTGCAACTTGTCACGTTGCAACGAAAGCCGAACCTGTTTCATACTCGTACACAATTAATTGCAAATGAAACGCTTATAAGGCTGAAACCTTTATTTAGGTACCTTGAGTAATTAAATTACAACTTTTTT
>NC_024307.1:21638974-21641888 GCF_000523025.1 Cynoglossus semilaevis | reverse complement strand
GCCATGGTGTAGCGGTTAGCATGGCTCGGAAGCAGAGAGTCCTGGGTTAGATTCCCAGGGGAACCACATGCTTGGCGCTTGCTAGCAGCGTATCTGCTGCTAACACAACAATTTCCCACACTTGAGATCAATATAGTACAAATTTATTTGGCGTTTGGGAGCAACATAGTACAAATGTATTTATTGTGTTTGTAATAAGTAAGTCCATCTATTTTAAATGTCTCTGCTATCATATTACTCCTGCTTTGTAGACCACTGCAGCTGTGGTATCATTGTTTCACACGGACTGTTTCTTTTTTTCTAAAAAGAAAAACAATACAAAAATCACCAACATTAACTCTCTACAAAAACCAGCAAATCAACCCCCCAACCCCCTTTGACAACTTCTGGTTTGCAGTCCTGGAGATGTGTGTGACCTAGCATGTTAGCTATTGGCATAATCGTTAGATTCTCAAATGTCGCATGTTACCTAAATGCCCCTTGCATTTCCTATGGTACGTGAACGCCCCTCATTATGGACAGTGTGTGGGCCCCTACTAAACAATGTTCATTTTTGAGCCCCCCCCATACCTTACGTCCCAGAGTTAAACGTATCCTAATTGATGAGTACTCCATCACATGGGTCACTTGTATTTTGGATCAGTCAGAAGCTATGAACGACTGTATTAAGTGATCGACAGACTTAGAAATATGTGCAGGAAGGTAACTTAGAAAGAATGAGCACATGATGAAACTGCCTTTTATCCAACAAAGAAAATGCCAAAATGATGAAGGAGCTGATGACTTGGCACAGCATGTAATGGATGATCAACACTTGGTGGAAATATTGATTCAGTTGCTGTGGACGACGGCGCTGGCAGCACATCAGATTCATAAAGAGATGGAAGACAGAATATGAGACAATCATATAGAAGAAGAGCAGTTTGACAAATCCATTAGGCCAGATGTCTTGATGTTTTTATTTTCTGAAAGATTGAGCAAATACAAATACATATATACACACATATATACATTTTGTATGTATACAGTGGAACCTCGGTTGTCCAATGTCTCCCGGTTGCCGAACAAGAGACGACACCACGTTAGCACCAGGTGATCACTAAGTGTGTTGTCTGATTTTGCCTGTATTTCTTGTGTTATTGTGCTATTTCTTCGATTTTCTTTATTCCATTAATCACCATGGGGAAAGAAAAATAGTGAGAACAACAATAGAAGTGAAGAAAGATTATATCGAAAGCATGAGAACGGCGCTCGTGTTTCAGATCTGGCTTTACAGTATGGCTTAGCAAAGTCGTCGATTTGTACCATTATTAAGAACAAGGCAGCAATAAAAGAAGCTAAGGTTGTCAAATGAGTGACTGTGATCACCAAGCAAAGATCTCAGACATTAGAAGAAGTCGAAAAGTTGGTACTGATTTGGATCAACCAAAAGCAGTCGTTCGGCGACAGTATTTTAGAGACAATAAATAGTTAGAAAGCGAAGCGAACATTGCGCAATCACGACTCCTCAGCACCAGTAAAGATGAATGAAATTGCTAAATCTAATTATTTTCATTGGTTTCATGTAGGAACTTGCACACAAAATACTTCAACTATACTATACTTCTACTACAAAAAAAAAAAAATCATCTGGGTTCCAGGTTTGAATACATCCATTCCTATGGGTAAAATTGTTTCAGTTTTCGAACTTTTGGTTCACCTATGGCCTACAGGAATGAATTAAGTTGTGTATATATATATATATATATATATATATATGATGTATATACTGTATATATCTATGTATGTACATATGTATTTAATCATTCTTTCCACTGACAACTAAGCATTTTAGTAGTCAGTTCCAGCACTAAGAATTAGTTCCAACAGGCAGGAAACATGTATGGCACTGGTGTTCCCAATAAAAAAACCCAACCCATTCCACTGCACCAAAGTCAATACATGAAACTATACTACTACACTTTTGATATAGTTATAACATGTTTTTCTCAGCTTAAGCGATTCAGTACAATACGGAAGAGTTTTTTTTTTTCCTATTTAAGCCAATTGTGTTTTCGAGATTTGGCTCAGCTGAAATAAATATTGAAAATGTTTTGCCTAATTATAGGTTGAGGGTGTAATTCATCTTTAAACATAGTCCTGGATGTTCCTGTGTGTGAAGATAAACCTGCAATTATTCTCTTCACCGAGACACTTCCATTGATTCACGCTCTCGCATCTGGACGAGCACTTGTTGTGCTCACTGCCCAAAACCCCCCGACAGAAACATGGTGCCGTGGCACACAGTGTTCCCGGTGTTTTTCTTGTCTACTTAATGACACCACTATTGTCTAGAAGTAAAAACCCCTGTCTCATTTCATTTTGCAGACAACCTGAGTGAAGCCCTGGAGAAGCTAAAACTAGCGTCCTCCAACAGCACCACTGACAGCGTGGAGAGCTGTCTCGACTGCCTGCACAAAGCTCTGGCCAACAACAGTAAGTTTAGTCTGGTGTTCACTCAGCACTTTGTTTCTACTTTGTGGTTCCTGTGTAATGATGCAGTCTGTCCACTCTGCATCTTTGTTATAGTTCGACTGGATCACTGCTTTTCCACGACACTACTCGGGCAGCCACGTAGTTAGAAAGCAGAAGTGGTTGAGTTTGTGACATTCTTAGGCTCAATTTGAACTTAAATCTTGATCTTACCCCCAATAAGACAACCGTGGTAAGACAGCAGTTGGGCTGCTAAATCACTTGTTTAGTGAAAGTATTCTTTTGGTAATCCACATTTGCAACATAATAAAGAGTTGTTTAAATATATTGCCTCACTGCATATAGTGCTATTTACAGCAACTGTAGTCTGTTCATAAAACATCAGAATATGTATCACAGTGGCCTATTTATTAATAAATAATAAATAGTTATATATAATATA
>NC_024307.1:21621873-21635959 GCF_000523025.1 Cynoglossus semilaevis | reverse complement strand
GAGTTACTATAAACTCCAGCTCCAATAATATTAAGACAAATAACTGAGAGTACTCAGTTGTTACTTTTTATTATGTGGGCGTGTGTTTTTACGGTACCTCTGTCTGTTTTAGTTATCACATTCTTATGTCAAATGTGTCAGTGACAGCAGTAATAAAGATCAAAACACTGTAACTGTACTGTACATGACCCACAAAGCATGTGTTGCTGTGATTCACTTGGATTCTGTTTTGTGTCTGCAGACACTGAAGCCAGTATGAAGATCCAGGAGATGGGTGTCCTCCCCCTCCTCCCCAGCCTGCTGAGCCCACAGTCCTCCTGCACTCCTAAAGTAGCCAACCTGATAGCTGAGGTGGCCAAAAATGGTGAGATTTAGCTTCCAAGTCCACCCACTCAGGAGCGACTTCCCTGTCTGTTGTTCAGAAATGAAAGTCTTCTTGGCTTGACCAGAAATTCCTAGTTGTCTAATACACACACAAACACACACACATATATACATATAAATATACATATATATATACACACACATATATTTATATATACATATATACACATATATATACATATATACATACATATATATATATACACATATATATACACATATATATATATGTTCCCTTATTTTATCGCAGTTCTTCTTCGCTCCCTCAGTACATCGCGGATTTTATTTATTCCAACTTTGCGAGAGTTTTGCTATATCACAGTGTTTTACAGTAAATATTTTTTTTTAATTATTATTATTAAATAAAATATTTTCAATATTTTCTAGATAAAAAAAACTATGTTCTAACCTAAAAAAAAAAACTGTAAAAAAATAGCAAAAAATCAATTAAAAGACATTGCTGGTAGCTTTGTTTACCCAGAGGAGATCGAACACATTCATTGAGCATGATCTTCTGTTCCTCATGCTGATTGGCTCATGCATCGTAGCATCTCTCAGCATCTCCCCTTGTCTGACAGATACTCTTGTACTTTGTTCTGCGCAGTTATGTATAGGATGTTGCTGTAAAGTTTGTGCTCTTGTGTTTGGTGAAAGTTGACCCTAATTTAACGCCCTACTCCTAAATGCTCTGATCGTGTTCTCAGGCTTCTGTTCTTAGCCCAAACAATGACACTGACACAGATGACAGTTAACAGCCTTTATTTTTCTTTACAATAACGTCTGCTCCTGCGATTTTCTCCTTTCCTTATACCCTCACCTTAGCCCTCTGCGGCGCCACATCAATGTGTATTTACGTAATATATATGTCTTATATTTCCATTTTACAACTCTACCGTGCATATAATTGTGTAGGAAAGGGTAATACAGTCTAGGGAGGGTTGATAACAGTGTGGGGGAGGATAGTAAAGGGCGAATATACACAGAGATAATATATTAACTATCCCTAAATGTCTCAGATGCCATTTGTGCGGCATGTGCACTTTTATCTGTGTTACGTGCAGTCCTCCTTACGCTGCTCTTCATCACCTCGTTCCGACGACCGACAAGTCATTCCATAGCAGGGCTGGTTCCTGCAGCCGTCCTTGTGAATTTTGCAGACTTTGCTGTCACCAAGTTTAAAGTTATTGTCTGAGGACACATCAGTTATTTTGCCCCAGTGTGAGCACAGGAGAAGTGCTTTAAGTGTAGAAAAGCAGAAGTGAAAAGAAACGCAGGGCGAGAAAAGGTTAGGATAATGAATGGGTTTGAGCAGCTTGAAAGACTACAGCTAATGATCACTCCGCAGCACTTTGCCAAGCTTGGCAACAACCCGCTGTTTTTTTTTTTTTTTTTTTTTTTTGTCACCGCTCCGCTTCCGGAAGTGTCTGCGTGGAGCCAGGGGACTGCTGGGTGAAAGACAACTCCCCTTTCTGTCTGGCAATGATCTGGTGTGATTATTTTAAAGTAATAGTTGAGTGTTTTATTGTGTGTGTTGTTTATAGATACTAATACATATTCAGTGTCTTATGTGTGGCAATGACTGGTGAAGCATTATTGGTTTATTACATAACATAGACTTTAAAAAAGAAATGTACTTTATTCACTACTTAAAATTACATTTTGCATTTTCACTCACCTTGTGACATCACAAAGTGCCACCAGAGGTGTTTCTAAACACCCTGCGGGCAACAGAGACCAAAGCGACCCTCTCACCCATTGGTCCAACATAACATAAGTCATAAGTCAACCATCTCTCGGAGGTGGCCTTCTAGCTCAGTGTCCTGGGCAATTGCCTGGGTTGCCTGCCCCGTTGCAATGCCCCTGTGTGCCACCTGCACTGGGTAGCTTTACCCATACTACTACCCCTTCCTTGTGGTAGGGTTGGTTTACTCATACTCAACTGACAGACCTTTATCACTTGCCACCCATTAGTGTACCATCTTCTTGTTCTCTGTCTGACTCTGGCTCAAACATATACAGGGGTTGGACAATGAAACTGAAACACTGGCCAATTTAATGTTGGAGGTTTCATGGCTAAATTTGATCTTCATTGATTGCACATTGCACCAGTAAGAGCAGAGTGTGAAGGTTCAATTAGTAATAGCACAGTTTTGCTTAAAATATTGCAATGCTCACAACATTATGGGTGACATGTCAGAGTTCAAAATAGAACAAATTGTTGGTCCACGTCTTGCTGGCCCACCTGTGACCAAGACAAGAAGTCTTTGTGATGTATCAAAAGCCACGGTATCCAGGGTAATGTCAGCATACCACCAAGAAGGACGAAGCACATCCAACAGGAGTAACTGTGGACGCTGTCCAGGTACTAACCCGGATTGCATCCAAAAAACATAAAACCACAGCTGCCCAACTCACTGCAGAATTAAATGTCCACCTCAACTCATCCCGTTTTCACCAAAACTGTCCGTCAGGAGCTCCACAGGGTCAAGATACATGGCCCGGCTGCTATAGCCAAAGCATTGGTCACTAGGCGTTTCAGTTTCGTTGTCCAACAACTTGTATAGTGCGATGGGAATTTGTTGCCATGTGTCCTGTCAGTTTGCCATACCTGTCAGAATGGCCTACGCTGCTTTACTGCACATACGCACGAAGGAAAATCCCTTAATTCCAATTCCGTCTGTAAGACTTTGCTAATTTAACAGCAGCTGTTTCTCTCCTAATTACTCAACCTTATCGTGGTCTGTATCTGACTGTCCCAATCTCTTAGGACGGGGATTATTTCGGTGCAAATAAAACGCTGGCAGTAGTTGTATTTAGTTCTTAATCCCTTATCTAAAGGTGGTTCTCAGAACTGTACTTCCTCCAGTTCCCAAGTCTTGATAAAAATAGGTCTTTGTTGACTGTGTTTAAAAAAAAAAAAAAAAAATCTATAACCTTTAAAGTGTCATATTTTTACTAGGTACGATTTGATCCCGGAGTAGAAATTCAGCTCTTTGTCTTTGAGGACGGAAAACCTATCAACATCGAAGCATTAGAGTCTTTGTTGAGGAAGCACTAATTATGAAAGGCATTATCAGGGCCATTATATCCCTAGTAACAAAGGTGAGCCCATTCATATCCTGACATCTCCTGTTCCTTTCTCCAGAGTTCATGCGGAGTCCATGCGTCGAGGCCGGCCTCATCCCACCTCTAATTCAGCTCCTAAACTCCACCGACCAGGAGGTTCTGCTGCAGACCGGCCGCGCTCTAGGCAACATCTGTTAGGACAGCCGTAAGTAGGAGTTTGCTTTGCTTGGGAACGCTTAATTCCTTGTGAGCCTTGTCATCGCTGTCACTGATCTAATACAAAAAAAAAAGTGTAAAGAAAAAAACAAAAAAACAAAAAGCAATTCAGCACACTCACAAAGGTTTAACAGGCATCCAGGATTGTGCACAGGGAAATGTTGTCACGTTGCCGACAAGCTGTTTCTCGTCTGTTTGTTCCTGTTTCCCCTTTTATATTCGAAGCACTTACATAACAATGACATGACATTAGTGTCTATTTTTAACAGCTAGGTTCAGATCGGTAATATAACGGTGTATGAATATGGAAAAATACAGATGTACACTCTTGTTGGATCACTCGATAATCACTACATGCCGCATATAAAATCCGTTCGATGAAAACTGCAACTGTATTACGATATATATTCAAGATTTAATGTGTTTATTGTCTGAGGCACAGTTAAGAAAAAAACGATTTTTGCAGTGTGTGAGCCGGCAGTATTAGTCTTAGTATTAGTCTCCTGCTCGCTACGATATATATTTATATATTTGTACATATATGTATTTACTGAAATAGCAAATACAGGATATATATTGACTATATGAATGAATATAGTAATATGCTGTTTTTTATTTTATTATAAAAAATGTATAAATCCAAATTAAAAACATACTCGCGACCTCTGAAAATTGATCCCAAAATTGCAAAGATTTGGCCAACGTTTGTTTGCGAAATTCCGAATAGACATGTGATATTTTTGCATTACAGGATATCAGTGGTATAGTTAATAATTATAGTTAATAATTATTAAATATCAGTTGTAGGCAGTTGTTTGGTAGTTTCTCCATCAGTCTTGAGCACACTAGATTATAATATGAGAAGCAAACAGTTTCTTAAAGCGACAGTACAGCATGAAGCAACGATAATAAATGAAATTCTTCCAACAATTGTGAAGTTCAATGATATTTTTGACCATACATTCCATACCATACATTGGTGTTTATTATCGGTGATCAATGGAAAATGCTGACCCTGGTATTTATACGCATTTAAGCCGATCCCCCCGATAATATTGATATTTATTTTTTGGTGTTTTAAATTTGGCTTTTATGCGAGTGATCGCAAATCCTATTGTGTTTTATCCCTCTTCTGGTGGGCTTTTTAATATTCATATAGCTGTGGTGTCCATCATAGACGACACGTTGGAGAAGAAAAAAACAAATGTAAGTGAGAACATTAACAACAGTGGTGTGAAAGATGGTGTGATATTTTTTTCCCAAAAAGAGGAAACCACTTGCCAGTCAAGTGAAGGAAACGAAACGCAGGAGGAAATGTTCCAGCGTCATCAGCAAAGATATACATTCTGGGTACAGTCTAGTTGCACTTCGTTAGTTTAATACAGCTTTGACTTCATAATAAACGGATTAGTGATGTTTGAGCCGGCTGCGATTACACGGCAGTAAATGTGTTCAACGATTAGCAATTTGAATGTTCGTTATAATAATTATAATTTCATTTTTCATTCTGTTGTCCAATGCCCTCTATGCACTGGGTGATTTTTAGCAATTTTCCAGATACAGCCACTCAGATTTTCCAGTGCTGTGAGCAAACCTTGACAATCCCATGACTAGAGTGACTCCTTCTGGGCGTGTTAATATTTTCCACTTAACCTGGCTTTTCATTGAAATAACATTGATTGACCATGAGTTGGCATGGTAAAATTTGAAAAGTGAGCTGAGGGATGGGAGGTGTTAATGTCATGTGAGAAAATTAAGCAGACGCACAGAAATCATGCAATAAATACGTCTTCACGTGTGTAACTGAATAATGGTAGTAATCCTTTTTTTTTTAAACCAAATTTTAGGAATTTAATTTTCATTCATTCAAATTTTCATTTTCAAAATTCAGTGTTGTTTTGTTCAGCTGTATCTTTGAATTGTTTATCTAACGGTTGAACAGACTTCACCTACGACGTTATCAGAGAAGCATTTCAGTGCCGACTTCAGGAACCAGCAGTTGCCTTTAAATCTGTTGTTTGTTTTTTTTTTGTTTGTTTTTTTTGTGGAGCTTTCGAGGGCTTTAATCCCAGCTGTCCGTCCTAGTGCTGTCTGAGTGTGACTTTGTCTTGGTAGAAAGACTCGGTATCTGTGGAATGTAGCTGAAGGAGACATTTGTTGTAGCGCGGCTGGGGGGAGGGGGGAGGGAGATTCTCGGTGAGTTGGCTTGACTTAACATGATGGTGCGGCCAAGCAGCTGCTCACCAACTCACAAAACTGCGCACTCGTGGTATGTTCTGAATATGATGTCTGTGGAGTTTCTCCTATTGCAGGTAGGAAATTAGAACTGTCCTCTTACATTATGTCTTCCTGGTGGTTTGTTTGGAGGAAGTGTAGCCAGTTTGGTGCAAAAAATAAAAAATGTTGAGTCTTTTTTTTTTCTAAGGTTGTTCAGTGCTGGCACCATCTTCATTTAAACGGGCCATCCAAAATTGTGATTATTATTAATACCTGATTAATTGTGCGTCCCTACCTTCGAGTATTGTGTTTGAACCCCAGTGCTGACATGCACAAAACAAACATCTCAATATCTAAGTCGCCTCTTGATCCACTTTAGTGATGGGAGTATTGATTCTACGGTATGGTTATGGTTATATCAGTAGTTAGATGATCACATCAGGAACTGTGGTGGGGTGGGGGAGGAAATGGTCTGGCTGCCACATTAATAAATAATATATATGAATATATATATATATATATGTAATATGTATACATGGCTTGACTTTTCCATTGAAGCTATGCAGAGTCATACTGCTCTATACACACACCTGATCTCTAAAGACTATAAGCCACGTTTGAGGGTTAATCACAAATTGGAATACAAGTCATGGCTTTTGTTTGTGTAAAATTGAACGTGTACTCAGTTGACTCCTTAATGTGTATACAACTGAGTGAGGATTGATTTTTTTAAAATGTTGATCAATGATTGGACGATAATGCTGGTCAATTATGGGATGCAGAGGATGGAACATGGATTTTGTCTTTCAATTAAACTTGGCGTGTGTTTGTGATGTGTTTTTATCCCCTTTAATAATGGTGAGAGCTGGAAGAGAAAGATGACAAGAGGCAGTGGACGAGACAAGAAACAGTCCTGTTCTACATAGCATTAAAGTTTAGGTTAGTTCTGATTTAGTGCCCTTGTAGAAAAAACTAAAAAATGGAGGATGTCTGCACTGTGTTAAATATACAGTAAACATCAGTGTCTGTGTACCAGACGTACTCCAGAATGACATCATAAACATGTCAAAAGGAGTGTGTTGTGGTACTAATGAGTTATCACACAGTAATGTAGCTGTGGCAGGGTGGGCACAGCATGTCACACACATACACCATTTACGTACGTCCTGTGTCGGTGAATATACCACTTCAGATCCCACTCACAGACAAAGTCACACAAACCAAAATATAGACGAATGGATTTATTTTATTTTCCCTATGGGACTGTTTGGCTCACTTCTGTGTAAGCCAGAACTGTTTATTAAGACTGAGGCCACTGTGGGAGCACTAGTGAGGAGACTCCTACTCCGGACTGAGCACCAGCAGCAATACATTTATAAAATGCAAAAAAAGCTTATATCATATACATGGTTTTATGTGAATCTTGGAGACAGTGACTGCATAATTTTGTCATTCTACGAGGCACAGTATATGAAATGTTTTTTTTGACTAGTTTTAAGCTTTTTCCCTGCTACTATTCTTTGTCTTTTGTAAATCATAGTTAAACATACTATACTTATACTATACTTGTTGTATAAATATATATATACATATATGTATATATACATATGTATATACTTATGTATATAATATTAGCCATTTATCCATTTTGAAATCCTACACCTCTTCAAACAACATTCAAGTCCTGCATTAATTATCGTTGCTTTTTATAATTATAATTATATAATATAACAATAATATGATAATAATAATAATTATTATTATTATTAACATGGATTTCAATATTTCAAAAGTATCTGTAAACTGGCACTGAATGAAGTTGCCCAAAACACCTCAAACACCTCCCATGTGCCTTTGTCTACTTTTTGAGGTGAACGTTTTTGACCGACTTTGTCCTGGTTTTCTTGGGTGCAGGGAATGGTTCTGATGCCACCATATACACTGGAGATCAAAATTAGAGAACAAGTCATAAAAAATGGAATAAATCTGAAATAATACCATCTTCACTGTTCCACAGTTAAATGACATTTTATTGTGTCTATATCATTGTACTACAACACTTTTTTTCACAAAATGACTAAAGGTATTTCGCAAAAAAAATATTTTCCAGAAAATGCACTGATCAAAATTAGAGAACACTTTCAGGTGCCTCCCACTTAATGGTGCTAATCAAGCACATGGTGCTAATTTCCTTGATTATCTGTCAACCCTTATTTAACTGGCATTCTAACTGCTAGTTTCACTGACTTTGCAAGATGGTGGGCCGTTCTAAAGTGACTGAAGGCCTCCGGCAGCAGGTTGTCCAGATTAAAACCAACGGGATGACCCTATCAGCCATAGCAAGACAAGTTGGTCGTTCCAAATCTGTGATTTCAAGAATATTGAATCTTTACAAAACTACAAACTCATTCAAGTCGCCCAAGAAGGCTGGTCGTCCACGAAAGACAGATGCAAGAGAGGACAGGTCACTGCGGAGGATGTCAATGGGTAATCGTTTCCACACTGCAGCTGGAATTGCTCGCCATTTCAGTGCTGAACATGGTAAGGATCTGTCTCGCCATACAGTGTCTCGCCGTTTAACAGCATTTGGACTGAAGGCCCACACTGCAGTGACCAAACCTCTCATTAGCCGAAAAAATCAAAAAGCTAGACTGAGCTTTGCTGAGGAGCATGTTGTGTGGACTGAGGAGAACTGGTCCAGAGTTCACTTCAGTGATGAAAGCAAATTTAATTTATTTGGGTCTGATGGGAAGCATTATGTTCGGCGACACATTGGAGAAAGACTAAACCCAAAGTGTGTTAAAAAGTCAGTGAAAGGTGGAGGAGGAAGTGTCATGGTTTGGGGCATGTTTTCTGCAGCAGGAGTTGGGCCTCTTGTACAGCTACATGGCCGAGTGAATGCAAATGTGTATCAGAACCTTCTTCAACAGCACATGGTTCCTCACTTGCGTTCATCGCCCAATCAGCCTGCAATCTTCATGCAGGACAATGCCCCGTGTCACACAGCAAAACGGGTAAAGATTTTCCTTGAAGGTCAAAACATTGAATTAATGGCATGGCCTGCCCAGAGTCCTGATCTCAATCCAATAGAGAACCTCTGGAAAATCCTAGGTGACAAAGTTATGGCCAAGAAACCCACTACAATCACCGAACTGTGGAGGAGACTGGAAGAAGAATGGACCAAAATCACACCAGAGCAGTGTGAGAGACTAGTGCTATCCTGTGGCCGCAGATGTGCTGAAGTCATTCACAGCAGAGGCCTGTATACTTCTTATTAATTGCTGACTGTTGTAACCTTCAGATTTTTTTTTCCAAGACAAAGTCATGGTTGTTCTCTAATTTTGATCACTTGTGTTCTCTAATTTTGATCAGTGCATTTTCTGAAAATATTTTTTTTGCGAAATACCTTTAGTCATTTTGTGAAAAAAAGTGTTGTCGTACAATGATATAGACACAATAAAATGTCATTTAACTGTGGAACAGTGAAGATGGTATTATTTCAGAATTATTCCATTTTTTATGAGTTGTTCTCTAATTTTGATCTCCAGTGTATATAATGAACAAGTTCACGTGAAAGGTCAGTAAATCGTTCTGAGTGATGGACATAAATGCCCCGCAGCTTTATGCACTACATAATGAGGTTTCTGTCCTCGATTTAAGAAAGTCCACATTCCATATCGTGTGTGCCGTACCTGTTTCGCCTTGCTCAATTAGCTCGTCTTATTTTATGATCTGAAATGATATAGCGACTAGGCAAGATTCTACTGATTTCTGGCAAAGGCCCACCAGCCACTGAAAACTCCTCTGCAACCCCTTTTTGGGCCACAGCCCATCAGTTGAGAATCATTGGCTTCAGGATGGTTTTCTGTACAGTCCTCTAGGTAAAAACAGCGTTTTGTTTCATCAATGGTTCCCAAAGTATGGGGCAGGCCTCCCTTTTCCGTCATGCCCCCCTTTTGGGACACAAATGTTTTCACGAACCCCACTCCACCCTGTCCAACTCAGACCCCTGCGAATTGAAATACTATTGAGAACCTGATAACATGTACATTTTTATCTGTACAAACCACTGTATGAGTTGCTGCCACCTAGTGGACTGAAGGCTTGTTGTCATTCAAGCATTACAACAGTGCTACACTTACTGTATATCCAGTGTGCCATATTCCATTGGAACGTCCCTTCTGGCACCTCATTGTGCCCCCACCGGGGTCCCGCCCCACTATTTGAGAACTACTGCTACTTCGGGGATGCACAACTATTGTGGAGCAAGTCAAATTAATTTCATTTATAGCATTTCTTCATTTGTGCCATACTGAGAAAATAGAACTGGGTTTTTTTATAGGAATTCCTCAGTTCAGAGAGAATGGTAGTTTTGTAGGAATTTTTTTTTTTTTTTTTTTTTTTATTTTTGTGAACCTTTACCACATTGGTTTTCCTGTTTTTTGAGTGTGGGAACTTGATAATAGTGTTGTTAACCAACAGGGGAACTGCAGAATAAGTTTGCAATCGGAGAGCGTTATTAGTCCAAAATATATGGAGAAGATACCAGCTTCCTATTTTAATGCAAAGGAGGTAAAGCTAACGTCAGCTTTATTAGCTCAGAGAGCTTAGAACATCCCAGACTCCTGCTAGAAACGTCCTTTTCGAAACCTTTTCATAGAAGGACGTACAACGTCATTCACAGCCACAGCAACAGCTGCACCGAAGCAGATCACAGTATAATGTCCTGCACATTTCCTGCTTAAAACTCCAGGCATGGCTCATTGTCAGGAATGATTGAATGTAGCACCCGCACTGACACTGCTCTGACGACGTAAAACTGCTGTTCTTTTAAGCCCCGTGTCAAACCCAAGGCCCGCGGGCCCGCCACGTCATTTTTTGTGGCTGGTTCAAAGCAATGGTCAAATTTTGCATGTTTGTAATATATGCATGGGAATTTCATTTTTTTTTATTCTACTCAAATTCTATATTTCTGGCGAGAGGATTCTCAGCACTGGTTTTATTTTTGTGTTTTCATTTTTGGCCTTTTGAGCGATTGAGGTTGACACCCCTGTTTTTAAGCAACGTTGTGGAGGACGGAGAAGGTAAAAGGTCATGGCTTCAGCACCCTACACCACGACAATGGAAAAAATGTTGGATCAATCCATACGTCGGTCAATGTTTCTTTTGCTTAGAATGTTTTTTTAATTTTTTTGTTATTGCTCTTTGCTCTTTTATATCAATCTTTTATACATTTTTCTCAAAAACGATGTCAAATGTTTTTTTAAGGACAAACCTTATGACATTTTTACTGATATAATATTATGATATATTATTATAAATATAATAATATGGCTTTACAGAAGGCTGCTGTTGTCATTCTGCTAATTTAGTAGTTTTCTACCCCTCCATTAGCATTGCTTAAGGTTGCATCAACTGTAATTAAAAAAAACAAACAAATACAACAGCCCTGTTGGTCTAAAAGTTTAACAAAGCAACTATCGCTCAGCCTCAATGCTCAACTTAACTTTGCCGTCATCTCCAAGTTGAAGTTCCGGTATTGGAAATGACAAAGTGTTTTTGAGCCATCCCTACTGTTTACATTAACTCCTTGATGGCATTCTTTATCCAAACCTTTGGTCTTGTTCCTTTATCTAGGTTCACCAGAGCAGTAGTCCTCAGTCACATGTTGACTGAGTGACTTTTTATCCCGTCTTCCTGATGCAGCCCAACACGGGCTCGGGCACTATGTTGAACTTGAACCCAGAGTCATGATTACCTCAAATGCTGTGTTTAAATGCTGTGCTGTGTTTGTCTATTATGTTTTCATTTTTCAAATATTTAAGAGAAAAAAAAATCTCATCTATAATTAGGTTGATTCATTTGTTCAAAATTGATCAGATTAAAGATTTTTACTCACGTATAACAAATAATTCCATTGCCCATTTACTAATCGGTACTGTAATACACACATACACCTGTTGTCATTTACACACACATTACAACAGAAATGAATCATGATTAGTCGGAGTGAATCCGCAGTTACCCTGTGATTAATCTGATTAAAATTCCAATGTAATAATATAATTCCCATAACACATGAATATTTTAACATAAATTAACATGTTAATAGGCTCATTTTTATCATGCAAAATCTATGTTATGTTTACTAATGACACAATGCAGTTACCATATTACCGGACTATTGAGTGCACCTGAATATAAGCCCCACCCACTAAATTTAAAAAGAAAAAAAAAATGTACATATATTGGCTGCACTTCTCTATAAGCCACAGGTGTCCACGTTGTAACATGGGATATTTCTCTTCACTTTTAATTAAATAAATGCATTTTTTCCGACCAGTGCCTGTAACATGGCTGGTTACACGTTAGCTCTTTCCTGCTTCTCCGCCCCGATCGTAGTTGGAATGAACAGGGGAGACTTAGTGATCTGCTCCAGGGCTGAAGCTAACATTAGCTCCGGGGCTAACTCCCTTCACTTTGTGCTTGTCCACAGCAGAGGTAAACAGAAACAGTGAAGTTGGGGTCTTTATTATCAGCCACTCCGACCACAACAGAACATAAACAGAGTTTTAACAGCTCCTGTATAAACAACTCACTCTTCAACATGACAGGACTCAAACTGCTCTCTACTTTAGCTACCGTTCTCTCTGTTTCGCGCGCCCCATGCACATATACGCACACAGCCATTCACAGACAGACATACGCTACTAGTATAACACACAGTAGCCTACCAGAAATGTCATTGATCGCTAGCGCTATGAACTTAGCTAGCCTGTAAAAATCCATAAATTAGCCACAGGGTTCAAAGAGTGTAAAAAAAAAAAAGTAGCGGCTTATAGTCCAAAAATTACGGTAATACAGTTGAGGTCATTATTCTTCCCTCTATTCTTATTTCATTCAGAATTGTGATTATGTTCTACTGTTGGTTTGATCTGTTTTTATTCTGCTTATGTAGCATTGATTTCATCTGCTTTTTATTTCTGAGTTATGGTTCTTTTCTCTCCTCGTTTCATTTTTTAACCCTTTGTGTTGTGGTTGATTTGTGTCCCGGCCTCTTTGTTTTGCAGATGAGGGCAGGAGAGCAGTTGACCTGGCAGGAGGGGCTCAGATAGTAGCTGAACACATTAAATCCCTCTACCAAAATACTGAGCCGGAAAATGAGAAGCTCTTGACAGTCTTTTGTGGCATGCTGATGAACTATAGCAATGATAATGGTAATGACCATCTTTCCCCCGAAGACGAACCGTAAACTAATCACTGACTAATCATCCTTCTACACACAGAATGGGTTTTCGACTGAACCAGAGGACTCTGTGGTGCTGCTGTGGTTTGAAATGATTCTTTCTCCTGATCTTTTTTTCCAATGCTCTGTGTTGCTTCTTCTGTTTCACCTTTGTGGTCATTTTCTTTTGGGCGTGTTTGATGTGACGCAGTGTGGAAGCAAAGTCCAGTCTTTTCATGTTGTACCCATGATATAAGAAAATCCGTTTTAAATTCATTTTGCGCCCTCTACTAGAGATGCACCAATCACCCAGCCAGTAACTGGCTAGTTCTAGGAACGACGGCCAGTTTTGCAACCAATTATCTTGCTTATGCTAATATGTCAGTATGGGAAAAGGAAGCTAATTTGTCACTAGCTCGGAAGTACTTGACAGGTAGCCCGTTATATATATAGGTTAAAGGTTAAAGTTGAGGAGCCATTGTGAGGTTGATCGAAACAACAAATATTTTACAAAACGAATGTAAACTGCAAATATGTTTGTTTTTTATGCAGACTTATTGTGCAAGGTTCTATTTGTCAGAACATTGGTGCACAGGAACCAAACTTAGTACCTCATACCAGTCACCAAGAACTGCATTTTCAAACAACTGCATGGAGAATCTGTGACTGAGTGCAGTTTATGGGAAATATGGGACAGAGAATAAAAAGGTTCCGCTTACGTCACATTTTCGCAAACAGTCCATCGCTAGCATTTACTCTCCTCGGATCAAAACACATGACACTTACCATGTTTCCAGCTACGTCTTCCAAAGTTGTGGAGCATCAAACACTCCAAACTCTTCTAAACTGGTGGCTTTTTAGATTTGAACGCTCATGGAGTCTGAGTCTGAAAACAAATTTTATGAAATAGTACTGATTACTGATGGTCTCTTAATTCGCGCTCTGGTTTCCACCACTACCTCTGGACCACAATCCAAC
>NC_024307.1:21605796-21620865 GCF_000523025.1 Cynoglossus semilaevis | reverse complement strand
GTTAAAAATTTATTTATTTTATTAACCCAGCCAGGGTCTTTGCTCAGTATAGTACAGGCATGGGCAAAATAAGGCCCGGGGCCCGGATGCAGCCCGTTCAGCTTTTTAATCCGGCCCTCCAAACTTTTCCAAATTATATAATTTATTTATATTATCATTATAATTCTGCCTTTTCCCTGCAATAGCCACGTTTCACTAATAGATGGCGTAGAAAAGTCTAAAAGCATTTTAGCCTTTTAGCCTTAATGCATGACTTTTACATGTCATTTATCTCAGTTAACACAAATGCTCTATCTGACCCGGCCCCCTGTTCAATTTTAGGACAATTTTGGCTCGCAAGTCAAAACGTTTGCCCACGCCTGGTATAGTAGAAAAAAATAATACTTTTCGCAGTATTTAGTTTTCTTAAAAACTGTTATTACGGTAGTTTAGTAGTTAATGTGTGCGCTCAAAAACAACAACAGCAATAAGTCATACACATACACTCTATACTTAACTAATCGTCTTTATACACAGAGACAATATGTAAATATATATATGTAAATATATATATATTTAAATAATTTGGTTTTGTGTTTAGTTATAAAAATAGAATTTTATGAAACAATAACCTGCTTAAATCCAAGCTTAATTTTACATTTAGTCTTTAAGCTTTTATTTTGAAGGCACTTAATTTAATTTTAAAAGATTGACAGGAAAGCAATAGCTGTTAATGTGTCAATAGGGAGATTGACTTGACTATAATCCTTTCTAGAAGGAAAAATCATGGTTATACACTTTTTTTTAGTTGCCAAAGCCACTGTAAAACAGTATTTTATTTTATTTTTGAATATTTAATGATAAATATTGAACCTACTTATTACTTCCACTAGTCTTTATGGCTCTGTTGGTGCTACTACTTGAACCCAAATGTCACATTTCTTTTCTTCGCTCTGTTCTTCTCATCTGCTTATTGTTGTCTACAGTCATTCACTCTGGTGTTGGGCCAAAGAGCTGAAGCCTCTCTCTCTTGGCTCTTGATGTGCTTCTTACACTTTTTAACTCTTAATACCAGACAAATAATCACTCTTTTGTGGCAGCCTAATGTTTCACTGGAGTCTACTGTGAAATTGTTTTGTTCTCCTTCACTTTGGTGCAATTGGAAAGTACAATGAAGAAGCCTGGATTCTGTGACCCTGAAAAAATGTGCTCAATTTTTCTGCATTATCGTTTCCTATAATTGTAGAGTATCAAGAAATGTTTCCCTCTCAAAATCATCTACGGTGTTTTTGTAAAGATATATTTAAATGTAATATCTGTATCAGGGATCACAGTGTGATAGTATTGCACATCATCTCAGCTTAAAAAAAAAATAGATACTTTCCATTCTGTTTTTGTCCTTGGGTTGTTCTTAGATGTGAAACTCTAAATGCGCTCGTTGCTCTTCTGTCTGTGTGTTTACTGCAGATTCCTTACAAGCCCAGCTGATCAATATGGGTGTGATTCCCACGCTGGTGAAGCTGCTAGGCATCCATTCCCATAACACAGCCCTGACAGAAATGTGTCTCATCGCCTTTGGGAACCTTGCAGAGCTGGGTATGTTACACGGAAACAAATATCTGTCTCTCTAGTAACTTTATATAACTGGTATTATTCTTTAAATGTTCTTACATTTTTTTCTTAAAAAGACATCCTTAAGGTGAGACTTTGAGCAAAATGCTACCAAATAATTCCAATTATTTGAGTTTTGGAATTAGTGTTTTCAGTAAAGTTCAGTTGGGTGTTGAAGCAATAACTGTGTCTGTGTCATCGGAATATGGGTCTGACAATACTCCTTACTACCAATAGGGGTCTCTGCAGAAGAGTTTTGGAAACCATTGAAATAATGTATATGAATTACTAATTGTGTTGTAATAGCCTATGACAGACTAGGAAATGTCCCTTTAAGGTGCTTGAAAATTGTAGGTGGTTAACAAACGAATTAGTAACTTTAAATAAATCATAACATATTAAGGTACTGTATAGTATGATACTTTGTCATTGGAAAAACTCTACAATGATTGTCTTTTAATTTTTAAAAATGCTTTTAAGAAAACATACAGTACTTGCTTGAATTGACCTGATAAATGACCAACTCTCTACTCTGAGACCCGGGTGTTGAATGACCTTCTCGTGTTTTCAGAGTCCAGCAAAGAACAGTTTGCCTCCACCAACATTGCTGAGGAGCTGGTGCGTCTCTTCCAGAAGCAGACGGAGCACGAGAAGAAGGAAATGATTTTCGAGGTCCTGGCTCCTCTGGCAGAGAATGGTAAAGACTAAAAGATTTTAGCTGACGAAATATGACTGAAACTAAAGGGTGTGTTATTCAAAAGACCAAGACAAGAATAAATATTATTATGCGTCTTTCTTTAATTCCTACGAGTATATCAGGGTTGTGTTTAACTAAACAGGCCCATCATTTTTTTTTTTGGCTATTTTATTTCTCTTGTGTACCTTATCCTAAAATTAAGTAAGAATTTACTTCAAACAGTTGTGCTTTGTGTTGTAGCACTACTACTTACATTTAATAATCATCAATCTATATCTGAACATTTAAAACAAAAGAATACACTTTAAATTAATGAAAACGTCACTTAACTTCTTTAAATTCCTAAACATTGTCCAAATAAAAAAACAAAATTCAGAACCCATATATTATTTTAGGTGTTCAAACCAACCTAACAGAGGACTGTATGTGTGTGTGTGTGTATGTGCGCAAACACACCTTTCAGCATCTGATAAATACTGCAAAGCACCGTCCTGGCTTTTGTTATCACCATTGCAGGCACACTCGGCTGCTCCCACAGTGTGCGTCTCCACAACGACGTGCAGCTGAACTCGGCTTAAGAGAAACCTTTCCCTCTCCATCTCCACTGTAGATGAACTGGTTAACAGCACTGTTGTTTATCCTTGATCAGAAGCACATTTTGAACAGATTTCTTTTAAACATTTTTTGCATATACTTTATAATATCTAATCTATTGGAATTATATAGTGAAAACATTTTACTTTATATTTTTCTATACAAATATTCAATTTATTTTTATTGATATAGGTTATATTGTTTTATAATTCATATTAAGACTTAAGTTACTTAAAGTACATACAAATATTCCATCTATTTTTTTTATTGGCTGATATATAGGTTAGATTGTTTTATAATCCATATTAAGACTTAAGTTACTTAAAGTAACATTAAAAAAACATTTTGCCAACAATACAATTAGGACATATCTTTATACAACACTTACAAATACAAACAAACATGAGGAAGCCTAATCATTTGATGGTAACATATTTTTATAAAACTAAGTTTTGTTCTGTTTAGGAGGCATAAATATTGCATGTTCTGGATGATAGAATTTTTTCAAATAAGTAACTTGTGCCCATTGAGCGAGTACAGCTATTTTTAGCCACCGCCCATATTTTTACATTAGAAAAATCCCATCATGTGCCACCAAACAAAAATGTCTGAAAGTATATATTAAGAATTGCAATGATCATGTTTCAATTTCATCCAAATTTTACTCAGTGTGTGCCTCTTCGGTTGAACACAATGCTGATGTACTGAAAGGAATTGAAGAAAGACAGGAAGATTTTCCTGAACAGCAGTGTATTTTTTTTTAAGCCATCTGCTGCTACCCAGTGGATAAGTATTGAATTTCCCCTGTCGCAAAAAGACAAAAATGATTAGCAGTAAATAAATAAATACTGTAATATTCTTCAGATCAACCAAATTAAATTTTACTTTTCGCCACGTTTCATTCGACGATCTCTCACAACACTGATGCTGCCGTCATCTTTAAAGCTTCAGCAGCCATTTCAGAGTGAGAATTTCTGAGTTATTTTTGTATTGTTGTTCTGTGATGAGTCTCGGCTTCACTGCAGCAGCATCTGTGTTTGAGACAGTTTCGCTTCAGTCTGACTGTAGCCTCCCGTCTCCTGCTTCTGTCTCCTCCCAGATGCAATCAAGCTGCAGCTGGTGGAGGCCGGCCTGGTGGAGTGTCTGCTAGAGGTGGTGGCTCAGACTGTAGACGGGGAGCGAGAAGAGGATGTTGCTCAGCTCAAGACCGCCTCGGACCTAATGGTCCTCCTGCTGCTGGGAGGTAAACACTAGGATTATACCTCAAAATGCGAGTCTTTAGTTTGGTCCCCTGCTAAAATAGTCAAGTTAATGAATCCTTGCTCATACTGTACATCCATGTACCAAGCCCTGTTGAAGACTTATTCATGCTGTATAAGCAAAGACTATTGAACCAGATGTATAGACAGGTCATATTTTTTTAGCTAGCCTCAGATAAAGCCACATTAGGTCTTGTGTTACCTATCAAAAAGCAAAATTTCAAGATTAGTAAGTCTACAATATAGGTGCCTAGGGTTTGATGAAATAGTGTTGCTGTTAGATTGAGAATGGTGCTTTTATTTTGAAACACAAGTGCTTGTTTTTTAAACTGGTGCTTGTAATTAAAAAAAGCAATTTTAGTTTGAAAAAAGGTGGCTTTAGCTTAAATATAACAATGCTTTTAGTCTGAAAAACAAGTTTGTTTGTTTTTTTTAAAGGAAATGGTATTCGCTGAAAAAACTTTTTTTTTTTATGCTTTTAGTTTGAAATAACAATAGTTTTTGATTGAAAGCCCAGACTAGGGTTTTTAGTTTACCTGCCTATTTTTTCAGTCTTAAAACATGACAATATTAGAAACAAATAGTAATTTTTAATTAATTAGTTTTTAGTTAAGAGGAAATGGTGCTTTTGGGTAAAAAAGCATTTAACAAAACCATTTAAATTTTAAAAACAGAGCCTTTTTGTTTGAAAAACCATGTGTATATTCTGAATATATTACATTACATTATTATTATTACAATACATTTAGCAGACTATTTTATCCAAAGTGACTTACAATTTGAGTCAGTCAATCAACAATCAAGCTACAGTAAGTGCACAAAATACAGTATTACATAAATAATATTAAATACTATATATATGTGTATATATGTATATATGTATAGGTATATGTATATATATGTATATATGTATATACATGCAATATATGTATATATATATATGCAGTATATAAACAGTATATATGCATGCAGTATATATGTATAAATATGTATGCAGTATATATGTAAATATATATAAGTTTTGGGGAAGTGTGATTTCCCCCTTATATATACTGTATATATGTCATGCAACCACATTTCACACCAAGTAAAAATTGTATTTAAAGAAAATATAAAGATCTTTTTGAGTTAGTTTGTCACAACAGACAACAAATTGATTTGTTTAGACACTACGCCATTTCATTAAAAAAAAAAAAAAAAAACCTCAGTAATAAAAACTAAATTCCTTTTAAGAAACTGGGTTTGCAGGCCATAAACAATTCATCGTTGTGTTCAATACAACTTTGTGTCACACAGGAACACATTCCTCAGCCCTGGCATTAAATCAATAATTCAGAGTCTTGTCAAAGCCGTGCTGACACAGCTGTATTGTTGTCGTACTACTGCTGATGTAACATGTCTCCACTGCTCCCCGTAGACGAGTCCATGCAGAAGCTGTTCGAGGGGGGAAAGGGCAGCGTCTTCCAGAGGGTCCTCTCCTGGATACCATCTCATAACCATCAGCTGCAGCTGGCTGGCGCTCTGGCCATTGCTAACTTTGCTCGCAACGGTACACCTGCACACACACCTGTACACCTGCTTATACTAATGTAAAGGGAACTGACGTTTATAGGCAGTGTGTGAATGTGAATGTGTATGAGTGTATGAACAGTAACGGGCCTGGCGATGCTAACAGGTGGCATAGTAGTGTGTCACTAGTGTCCTCGTATTTCTGTAGATGGCAACTGCATCCACATGGTAGACACTGGTATCGTGCAGAAGCTTCTGGAGCTGTTGGACCGACATGTGGAGGAAGGAAATGTCACCGTCCAACACGCTGCTCTCAGCGCCCTGAGGAATCTGGCTATACCTGGTAAGCTGCTGCAGTGGCTCAAATGGACCGTAATTCAATGAATACAAACAGAAATATCATATTTGTTTTTGTACGGACTTTAAAACGGGCTCTGGAAAATTGATGTATTTGGTTACAGGACTTTGACAACTTGGTTAACATAATCTTACATTATTAAAGCTATGTTATGTTGGTGAGGTTATATATATATATATATATATATGTGTATGTATATATATATACATATATATATATATATGTGTGTGTGTATATATATATATATTTATATATATATGTGTATGTATATATATATACATATATATATATATATGTGTGTGTGTATATATATATATATTTATATATATATATGTGTATGTGTGTATATATATAAACAGATAATTTATTTATATGAAGTGTATATTGCATTACACTGCCTGAAGTAGTATTTGCCAGCACAAGGTGATTCATTTTGAATAGTGTATCGTAAGTGGAGGCTGGATAGAACGCTATATGCAAGTAATGATAATGTATACAGTATTTTGTAGAAATAAATCTGCACTGTATAAGCCTCATTGTAAAGATCAGTGGGTGTTTTAAACTTCATCAAACTGTAAACACATGCAGAGCTTTAGTGTAGTTTTTATATTATATATATTTATAATTTTATATTTAATATTATGTATAAATATATTATATTTTATGTTAAACTATATGTCAATTTATAGAATCGACGTATATACACAGAGCAACATCCATGAAAAGAAATAACTAAGTTTATTTCTACATATATATCTACATATATATATACACATATGTTTATATATGTATATATATATGCGTGTGTTTATATATGTATATGCATGTATATATATATATATACACGTATGTTTATATATGTATATGATGGCACAGATAGAAGATAGAAGAAATACAGAGTGAAAGATGCCATTGGTGCTCTGCTCATCACGTGAGTTTAAGTTTTCACACACATTCATTGAATTCCTTCTCTGTGTCCAGTGGTCAACAAGTCCAAGATGCTAACAGCTGGTGTGGCCAACGTGGTGCTGAAGTTTTTACAGTCTGAGATGCCTCCTGTCCAGTTCAAACTTTTGGGAACGTTACGTATGCTCATCGATACACAAGGTTAGAGTTCTGTTTATTTCACCTATCAAATCAAATGCCTCCACAATGGCAGACTTAAGGTTTGTAATGTGTGATTTCTGGTTTGGAAAAAAACACATTTCATTTGGTTTCATCCATATGTATGTGATGTTTTTATGATCAGTTTATTAGATGTTTTGTAATATGATATACTGTAATTTCCGGGTTTTTATGGGCTAACAAAGTTCATACCACTAGCGCTCAGTGACTTTTCTGGTAGGCTACAGTATGTTATACTAGTAACCAGAGGTGTGGACTCGAGTCTTATGACTTGGACTCGAGTCAGACTCGAGTCATCAATTTGATACTTTAGACTCGACTTGACAAAATGTAAAGAGACTTGGAACTCGACTTGGACTTTAACATCAATGACTCGTGACTTCACTTGGACTTGAGCCCTTTGACTCGACAAGACTTGATAATTTCTCCAAAACCCAAAGTGATCTGTGTAAATATATTATTATTTTATTTAAAAGGACTTGAAAAGACTCAACAGAAACAGCAGGACCTGGGACTTGACTTGACACTTTTCAGTCTTGACCTGGATTCAACTCGGACTTTGCCTATTTTGACTTGAGACTTGATTCGGACTTGAGTGCAAAGACTTGAGACTTGAGGCTTGTGACTTGCAAAGCAATGACTTGGTCCCACCTCTGCTAGTAACGTATGTCTGTGAATGGCTGTGTGCTTATATGTGCGCGGGGAGCACGCGAAAGAGAACGGCAGCGAAAGAAAAAAAGCATTTATTTAATTAAAAGTGAAAAAAAAAATCTGTCTGTGTAAATATCCCATGTTACAACGTGGCCACGTGCGGCTAATAGAGAAGTGCGGCCTATATACTGTATGTACAATTTAGTGGGTGCGGCTTATATTCAGGTGCGCTCAATAGTCCAGAAATTACGGTAGTTGCAATGGGCCACTAATTTATGACAGAGAGAGACTCTAACATGGCAGAAAGACAGATTACATATTATTGTTGTGGTCACTGTGGAATATAAAAGGTCCTGTCTCCTCCTGCTGTACAATAACGTTATGCTCCAGACTGAGCTTAGCTATGTTTCAAGTCATCATCTGCACTCAAGTAAGAACAGACCAAGGATCCACAAAGAGAATGTGGTTCACTGTATGTGTCGCTTCAGCCGAAGCTGCGGACCAGCTGGGAACCAATGGGAAGCTGGTTGAGCGACTGGTGGAGTGGTGTGAAGCCAAAGACCACGCAGGGGTCATGGGCGAGTCGAACAGGCTGCTGTCTGCTCTCATTCGCCACAGCAAGTCTAAGGTAACGTTCGATGAATTGTTGATTAATGAACTGCTGCGTCACTGAACGTCTGCGTTGTCAGACAATTCACTGCCTTCGTCTCGTTTTCGTCTCTTCGTGTACTTCAGGAAGTCATCAGAACCGTCATCCAGGGAGGAGGGGTTAAGCACTTAGTCACCATGGCAACCAGTGAGCATATGATCATGCAGAACGAAGCACTGGTGGCTTTGGGACTCATAGCAGCATTGGATTTGGGTAAGAGTGTTACAGTAGTGTGAATACTACAGTACAGCGGGTCATAGCACGCCCATAATTTATTAAGATCTTGTTCCATTACTGCCAGCTAGTTTGCACTGGAACTATCTTGGAGAGTGTACGGATACGCTGTTGCGCGGCACTTTACGCAAAAAAAAAAAGGCTTTGCTTACATTTGCAGATCGTACATCGTTTTGCGCTACATTCGCTTTATTTTTTCGTGCGTGTTGTTTTTTGTCCTCCATTATGGCTCCCAAGCATAAGTCAGACTCTTCTGATGTTTTTATGTTTTATATGATGTTACCACTGCGTTAGCGTAGGAGAGAGATATACAGATAGTAATGCACAGTTTGTGAGTTCCGAAATGCGAGTTATACAACACCGTAGGAATGGAATTCCGCCGTAGGTCGAGGACCCTTGGTACATCTATTTTAATTTGCGCTTCCCACATATTGCCATGAATGTTTGCGTTTAGCTAGTGGGGCTAGTGCTGAGTTAAGAGTTTATATCTAGATGGAAACTTAGCGAATATGGTAGAGGTCACGATCATGTTTCTGACCTCAGAGGTTCCCGCTGTTTCTATTGTCTTCTACTGGCTTTTTGTTAGCTACACTGCACAACACTGCCCCCACAGGGGTGTGCCAATTCATCGACTGTTAGATTCATCACGAATATTATTATTACCGAATGAGTTAGCCTATGTGGTGTTTCAGATTGAATTAGCTGCAAATTGCAAGTCAATTTTTTTGTGTTGTTCCTGCTAGTGTCAGTGGTTGGAAGAAGCCTTGTTTATTTTTTAAGTACACTTCGTTATATGTTTGACATAGAAAAAATGTTTTTGTACTGTTAATACAGAAATCTTTACTCGTGTTTATGCCACTGCTATAGGCACATATTACTCTGTTGGTTCCCTGGTGGTAAATATGGATCATTTGGTTTGACATAAATAAAAGATAACGGAGGTAACTTCTTCTTCTTCTTCTTCTTCTTCTGTATTAAGTTGCAGCAGAGAAAGACTTTGTTGGATCCAGTCTGGTGTCAGTGCTGCACAAGCTGCTGTCAGATGAGAGGAGCGCTCCAGAGATTAAGTATAACTCCATGATTCTCATCTGTGCCGTCATGGGCTCAGGTAATCAGACTGCATACATCTACATATATTTTATATTTGGGTTATATTTAAACCTTTGTATCCCTTACTCCTTTTAGAGCCTTTGTTAAATGAAAACTCCAAGTTATTTGTTCAAATCCATTTTCTTTAGTAGTGATGCTTAATTTGTCTCTCAGCATGGACATTTTTCTTTTTCCATTGCTCTTCTTCTCATCCGTGTTGGATGACTCATTCTGCACTCTGGAGTTTTTACTCATTTTGTCCTGAGAGATTAAAACCCTTTAATGTTGTCACAAAGGCTCCAAGACCGCCTGACTCATTTAATCCACAGTCAAAGACAATGGGGGTGATGGAAAATCTCCAGCATCAGAGAGTGAACACTCATGGTTTTAATGTTGAGCTGTTCAGGAGAAATTTCATTTTGACTTAATTTTCTACTAAACGTAAAGATTTAGTATGAAGAACAAAAAAAATCCTTTTTTTTATTAAAACCGTTTTATTAAAAAAATTTTAATAAAACTTTAGTAGTTTGAGAAGTTAATTAAAAGTGTTTTCCCCCAAAGGATAGACCAGTGTAAAAATTACCCTCTAGGTGGCAGTATTGCAACTCACAATGTTTCAAAACAAAAAATAGTATGATTTGTGATGTCGATTGGGGTTAGCTTGGCCTTGCCTTAGTACAGACCGACTTTTACACCACTTATATCAAAATAAAATGCTGCGTATTAGTTAGCAACTAATGTGCTAACTTAGCAACTTGAGTTAGCACATTAAGAAAATATCATATCATAGTTGCAGACAAGCAATAAACAATTGTTGGAAAATGTTTGACTAGTGCGTTATACGACGTATGTATTCAACAGTAACATTTAATTTTTTATTTTATTTTATTTGATTAGTAATTTGTGTACAAGTGTTATATGGGGCCAGATGAAAACAACAATATTAATCATTGCTGATTTGGTCATGCGGACTAAGCTGGTAAAGCCAATCAGAGCTTGGCTTGTCTCTTAAGAGGGCACAACGTGTAATCAGAGGTCTAATCATGGCACGCGTTGTCCGCCAGTTGCAATTTAGTCCAAACATTTAGAAATGACCCCTAAGACTAAATCGAAAATTTGCTGTCAAAATGAATACTCCGTGACACGTCACCTTGACGTCAAAACCGGTTTTAATTCTCCCGTTCTTGTGGTTCGTCTGCTGCTTTCAGAACCTCTTCACAAAGAAGTGCAGAGCCTGGCGTTCATCGACGTCGTGTCCAAGCTGAGGGCTCACGAGAACAAGACCGTTTCACACCAGGCATCGCTCACAGAGCAGCGGCTAACTGCCCAGAGCTAAATGACTGTGTCCCAGAAACACTCCAGCCACCCACCCACCCACCCACCCACCGATTTCCCCAGTGACTCATCACGACTGCTCTCTCCTGTGCCCCCACTGTCATGTGCCAAGGTACCATGTCGCGTTAACTGCCAGCCAGACAAACAGACATGTCGTCACCCCTCTGCCTCACCCCCCACTCCCACTCCGCCACTAGTGTTAGACAAGCGTAGCTGTAACTTTTCGCTTCAGATCACAACCTAGATATGTTTCTCGTGGAAGATTCGTTTTGAGCCTTTTAGTCCAAAATGAAACAAAGTCTCTGACTGCTTTTCCACAGGACAGCAGACCTCTCCTCTGAAAGCCATAGCTAAGAGATTTATTTCCGTTGCTTTGTACAGCGGCCTTCATTTCACACATGCGGCCCTCCCGCCCCCCCCCCTGACAATTGCTCCGCACAGTGATCCGTCTGAAACATCGGTCTAACTTTAGTCGCCCCCCTCCGATACATGTGCATGCATCTCCCCACTACAAGTCACTCCGTCTTGAGGCTCAGGCGCCATAGACAGTCTTAACGCAATAGATTCAAGAGATGACACTCTTTTATGACCATAGCTGTGATCCCGTCTGCAGATGACCCATCAGTGAACGTGCAAAAAAGAACAAAAAAAAAAAAAAAACCCAACCCCTTTACTGTCGTGACTTTTCTTTCACTTTCCGGTAACGCTTCCACTCATAACAAGCCCACCTGTGTTCCACGTAGCTCCAGCATAAACTGACTAGAAACCGTGTATGTTTTAGTGCTGTGCCAGTGTTCATTTTTACCTCTGCAGACATCTGCCGTCTGTTTTGCACTTAAGACTTCAATTTAGAGATTTTATCCAGATATCTAAATCCAGCTGCCTGGATCCATCTTTGTTTGGAAGCTTGCGGGTTCATTCATTCATCCATTTATCTCAGTAGGACTTGATGTATGACCTTTTTGTAGAGACGGAAAAGGTCAGAGAAAAGGGCAAAAGTCTGGTTTATACTGAGCCGAATTCAGTTTAGAGTTGGAGCAGAGTTAAAGCAGAAAGTCATTGACAGCAATGACACAACAAAAAAAACAAGCAAACTAAACAAGCAGGGTAGAGAGTTTCTTCTAGGGACGACTCGATACAACTTTTTCATATCCAAAAACGATACTGCAACTTGGAGTATCCGCCAATACCGATGTCAATCCAATACCTTCTTTTCTCCCGCATACCGCAGGCTCAGCATTTGGACGTAGGTATCAGATCAGATGGGCTATAGCTGTTGTTTTTCAACGTTCAGTCCTGAGATTTTGACCAATTACGGATCGATACCGATCCCGAGTATCAGTTGAATCATCCTTAGTTTCCTTAGCAGGAGATTTAGTTTTAGGGAATTGTTTTAAAAGTCAAAAAGAGTCAGTGCAGACTGTACCAAGAACTGATAAAAGACAACACCGAATTCTGGAGTATTCTTAAACTTTACCAACAATTTGCCGAGCTTTCTGTTCTTTATCCTTTCTAATGTCTGACCACCAAAAAAAAAAATTTAACCAAAAGCCATAAACTATGAGTAAGAAATTTCAACTCGAGCAATAATTTCACAAAAAAAAAATCATCACAACAAGGAGTTTTGTGTTCAGAGAATAGGAAGTGAAATGGACGAAATGGTACTTTACAAAAACAATCATGTGAGTCATTTAACCTACCAGTGCGCAACGAAGAGAATTATTTATTATATGTTGGGATTTTTGCTCAAGGATGTCCATGCATGCATTATTAGAAATCCTTGCTGATGGAGTTTGCCATCTTGTGGCGATCTGGTTTTACAGCAGACAGTATGTACAGCCCTGTCATTTTTTTCCCCCATACACTGGACCTTTAGGTTGTTGTGGTCACATGTTGAACATTAGTTAGCTCCAGCATTAGCTCCCTCAATGCGAGCCTTCGACGGTTTATTTGCACGAGTTTAACGTTGATCTCACATGTAGAGTGAATGCAGTATGTCATGGCGTATCCAATAACAAGACTGTTCCCACGAGTTTTCTACTCTCCCTACACAATTGCTTTGCAGCTGCTTGCTCATCGAAAGCAGTAACGAAACTCAACTCTAAAAATCAACGACACTTGTAATTTCATTTCTACAAAGACTGGACAATTTCAGAATTCTGTGCCTGGGTGTACAAAAGGTTTGCGGGGTACTTCAGACAGGCTAAAAGTACTTTGTGAAAACCATAAAATAGTTACATCGAAAGCAACTGGACAAAGTAGTTTTTTGTTGTTTTGTTTTTTTTAAGATGTTTCGCCTCTCATCCAAGAGGCTTCTTCAGTTCAGTTGAAAACAGAAGAAGCCTCTTGGACAACAATTTAGATTTAGTGTATGACTTCCAGAAAACAGATGGTTTGGTAACGACGTGCATTTGAACAAAGCTAAATGATACCAGATCCATGGAATATATTTAGAACCACCACTGTAACAGCAACCCCTAGTGGGCAGGTCTCTCTCTTATGTGCGCTGACCGGGTTAGGCACAAATCTGCTCACATGCCCCGCCACTTCACCCACACCCCCCGCTCCATGGCGCGTTTCCTGGTCTGGACCCACACTTTTTTAATGAATAAAGGTATGAATGGTTATTTATCAGATATGTGATCTTCTGAAGACACCTGCCAGTCGAGATGTATTCATAGTAACTGCATAAAATATTATAAACTTAAATGTTTGTTGTGAATGTCATGAGTTGTACATTTGGAGGACTGTATCTCAACAGATAATTAAAAGATATTAGATGATCATGGCTCATGTTCCTTTTTGTGTCCCCCGACAGACTTACCGCTATAGAATAACACTAACATATTCACATTTGAAAAGGTTCTAGCGGACTACGCAAATACATTTACAGATGTCAGTGAACGTCTCATCACTGCCAAAAAAAAAAAATACCTTGAAGGCAGCAAGAAGATGATTTGTTGAAAGCCAACCAAGTTGTTAGAATTACAGTGGGGCTTCAAGATGCGAGCTACCCTGAAATCAGTTTTCGATGTTACGAGTTAGCAACTTTTGCAAGATTTTCCTCGTGATACGAGGAGACATCGATTTACGATCCATTTTTCCACTCGACACTGTCACACTATGATCCATTTTTCCACTCCACACTGTCTGTCTCTGGGTTATTTTACCCATTTTTAATAATAATATAAAATGTTTTCTTAATTATTATTATTTTATATTACCAATATATTTGTTTATATCCATGTTTTGGTGTTTAAATACATAGTTGCAGATTTTAATTTAATTAATTAATAGTATGTGATTAACTGTGTTCAGATTTTAATTAATTAATAGTATATTTCTCGGGGGCTGGAACCATTTATTGGTTTTTAGTTATTTTTATTGGGGAAAATGCAATCAAGATGCGAGCGGATCGACATATGAGTGCTGTTGTGGAAAGGACTAAACTTGAGACAAATAACAAATCTGATGAATTAGTATATAATACAGTTTAATTCATGAGTGACAAACACAATTGGTCAGAAATTATACACATTTAATCTTCATAGCCACTGTGGTGATCGGAAAATCATCACACACCGATTCACAAGGTGAAATAAAAGTCTTTCATTGGACAAAATACTCCACTCTTTGTTTAAAGAAAGTTCCTTAATGTTCATTAGCTGAGCTAATTGTCACTTCCTCTTGTCTTGAACAACAAAATTCACTGTTACCACTGCCATTACAAAGTAAATGTAGATTTGGAGAAAATGTGACAACAAACAGTGGTCATTACAAGTCCCAGGGCTGCGGTCGTATTCTTAAATATATCCGTTAATAAGTGATTAAAAGTCACCTGGTTTGTCAGAATAAACATAAACACTACAAATCGTTAATATGAGGAAAGACAATAACACAAACCTAGACATTTGCTGTGTGTAGTCTATACATTTAAAATGTATTTAAACACATAAGCCACATGCTTTTATTTTGAAAG
>NC_024307.1:21599666-21605767 GCF_000523025.1 Cynoglossus semilaevis | reverse complement strand
TCGCGCGTGCTTTACTAACGCCAGCTTACGTCAAAAATACAAATGCGGATACTGAATACGGTATTCCAAAAAAGAAATAGACAACAAAGTATTTATTTAGGGAAGTAAAAAGTAAAAAAAAAAAAGACTTATGTTGAGTTTGTAGTTCGCAGGTCGCCGTGCTTAAATTATATAGCCACCGCGTCACCAATCGGACGTCCATTTTGCTAATTAGCAACAAAAGGAACAAAGCATTGCAACAGGTATTCTCACACTCACACAAGTAAAATACGTTTTCCTGTTGCATGTAGCAAATGAAATACATTGTACTGAACTGTAGTAGAGTAGAGTTTTTTTTTAAACTTTTTAAAATGTTACTTTATACAGAATTTCATACGTTTATGAAATAGTTAACCTTTTTTCACTGTATTTCATGTAGCAGCTAATAAAACCCATAAATATTTTTGCTTTAATTAGATTGAGCATAAATAATTTAGTCAGCTTAATATTATTTGCAGAACCAACAACAAAAACTAACTTTTTGTTTTGTTCTATGCTAGTTCCCTGCTTGGGATAGCGATGTGGCACCTGTGCTAACACTAACCAACAATTCAATGAGGCAACGACGTTTAGAGTTCTTTAAATGCTAAATATTCAGGCTATTCAACTCATTTAACAAACAAGTCTGATAAAAGAGGACACCTCATTTAATTTTATTTTTTAAAGAAGAAAAAGTGTTTATTTGTAAATATCTATTATGCTGCTACAGTTTATTTATTTAAATTACATTTGTTCAGTAAACCTGTCTTTTGTAATAGTTTCTTGTTATATACTTAAAATGTAGTGTATGGAGTAAAATGTTTGTCTTGTGGAATTTTATTTTAAGTTTTATGTTCACAGTCCTGGTTATTTTAAAATGACTTCTTATTATTATATTACCAAAATGTACCACTCTAATACTGTATGTAACGCTGCAAGGATACTACCAATATCTTCTTTATATAGATTTTTATAATACTAATTTCCAAACAAATGAAGCTCCTTATTTTATTCTCTTATTAGGAAGAAAATTGCAGCCTTGATTCTTGTGTGACATTTTTTCAAATATTTGAAGAACAAAATTGATTTGGTTTTAAACATTAGCTGTGAGTGACAGCCATCAGGATTTTAAAGTCTTCTACTGTAAAATAAAACTTAAAACAACCGCCAAATAACACTGTGTATATATGTGGAGAACCTGGACATCAAGCACAAAGTATATTATTCTGTAAACTGTACAGTGATGACGCATAATGTCAACAACTACATTCAAAATCAAAGATTTATTCGGAGCGCCACAAAGTCATGCAAAGTGTAACAGAACTATATTTTCTTTGACGTTATGCTTTTTTGATCAGAGAACTTAAACAGAGAAAATAAATTAGGGGACGTCTTGACCGCAGCCCAAGAATCTAATAACACGGGTAATCTGTTCTATTTTGAAGAAGAAAAAAAAAAAACCCAAAACATTAACACCAGTGTTTGTGTTCTACACTATTTCACAGTCCATTATGAGTTCACTAAACCTCAGGAGTGAAAAATACAGATCTACTATCAAAAAGATGTATCAAAACGCCTAATGTCTACACAAACAGTAGCTATCAAAACCATAGTGCTGTGACAACCTGTGTTTAGTGCATGTTTAAATTACAGTAGTCTCTCACACACACATGTCAGTGTTACAGTATATACAGTACAGAACAGGTTCTTACACATTAGTGCCTTTAAGAAGGTGCTGGTTCAGTGAACGCGATGGTGCAGAACAATGAAGTCCAACGCGGTGCGTTCAAAGACTGACGGAAAAGGGAGAAGTGAAATTTATTATTTTGATTTGATATTTGATATTTCTTAAAGTGAAATTTATTATTTTGATATTTTGATTTGATATTTGATATTTCTTTAAAATAATGTCTTGTTTAATGCTGTTCTTTATTCTAGCTTACTTTTGGACAACATCCTGTTTGCATCTGCTATTAGCCCAGCAATAACCTCACTTCTGTTCTTTACTGTGCATAATTCACAATTATTTTGAGAATGATGTTGATTTTATCTAAAAATATTTTTTAATGACTGTAAATGTTTTTTTTATTTTAAGATTTTTTAAAACATTTTTTTCTTTAAATACCAGTCACCTGACTTGAAAAAAAAATCCAATACCTGTACTGCAAATTGGAGTATCTGCCCATACTAATATCAATCCCATGTTTTCTCCTGCAGGGTTGCTGAGGCGATAGTATCCTTTTACGACAAAATTAAGGTGAGCATTTGGGCTTAGGTATCGGATCAAACGAGCTAAAGTTTTTTAGTTGTTTGATCCTGATATTTTACTCAATATTGGTGTGATAGCGATCGTATTTGATCGAGCCATCCCTAGATTATAGGGATGATTATTGCATTAACAGACATATAGTGTCCATGTGTCAACTCTTGGCAATGTAAAATAATTGTTTCATCACAACAAATTGAGACATATCTCCAACAATGGTCACTGGAATAACTTGAAACTGACAAAAGATAATGAATAAAAGTGCTTTTGAATTGTGCCTCTACATAATTTTTTAAATAAAAATCAAACTAATGGCATTTGTCTGGACAAAAATGATGGTTTGTTGGTTAATTTTCAGGAAATTTTCATTCATTTCTACAAACTTTTGTCAGTGTCAAATTATTTTAGTGACTATTGTTGATTTTGATTTCATCAACAAAGGGGTACCAATAATTTTGTTGGTAAACATAAAATTCTGCATATTATTTCTCATTTACATCAGAAATAATTAATTAATAAAACAAAAATAATTTAACTGACAGCAGCTTTCCCTTCAATAAATTGTGCTAAAAAAAACTTTTAACTTTAAAGCATTACCTTTCAGAGTCCAAATGCTGTTTCAGTATCAGGTGAAAAAACTAAAGAAGAGAAAGAGGAAAAAATAATCAAAAGCATGTAACACAATTTTAACACCAGTCAGTCAGTATAACAACAGTTAAAGTTATAAAGAGAGTTCAGCTTTGAAAGAGACACTCACTTCACCAGAAACGCCAATTGCCAATATAGGCGCGCTTGTTTAAACGTACAGTTTGTAAAATATATAGTTTGGTAAGCTAAAGGATGTTTGTACATTTTTGTTCATCAGCAGATATGCTATGCTCTGTATTTTATAGTTAACATTTACCCTAAAACAGTAGGTGGGAGTGAGATGCTGCCAAAAAAAAAAGGTGTGCGTTTTAAGTGTAGGCTGAACCACATTAGCCTAGCCCAGCCCGATTGGAGTATCTGCCCATACTAATATCAATCCCATGTTTTCTCCTGCAGGGTTGCTGAGGCGATAGTATCCTTTTACGACAAAATTAAGGTGAGCATTTGGGCTTAGGTATCGGATCAAACGAGCTAAAGTTTTTTAGTTGTTTGATCCTGATATTTTACTCAATATTGGTGTGATAGCGATCGTATTTGATCGAGCCATCCCTAGATTATAGGGATGATTATTGCATTAACAGACATATAGTGTCCATGTGTCAACTCTTGGCAATGTAAAATAATTGTTTCATCACAACAAATTGAGACATATCTCCAACAATGGTCACTGGAATAACTTGAAACTGACAAAAGATAATGAATAAAAGTGCTTTTGAATTGTGCCTCTACATAATTTTTTAAATAAAAATCAAACTAATGGCATTTGTCTGGACAAAAATGATGGTTTGTTGGTTAATTTTCAGGAAATTTTCATTCATTTCTACAAACTTTTGTCAGTGTCAAATTATTTTAGTGACTATTGTTGATTTTGATTTCATCAACAAAGGGGTACCAATAATTTTGTTGGTAAACATAAAATTCTGCATATTATTTCTCATTTACATCAGAAATAATTAATTAATAAAACAAAAATAATTTAACTGACAGCAGCTTTCCCTTCAATAAATTGTGCTAAAAAAAACTTTTAACTTTAAAGCATTACCTTTCAGAGTCCAAATGCTGTTTCAGTATCAGGTGAAAAAACTAAAGAAGAGAAAGAGGAAAAAATAATCAAAAGCATGTAACACAATTTTAACACCAGTCAGTCAGTATAACAACAGTTAAAGTTATAAAGAGAGTTCAGCTTTGAAAGAGACACTCACTTCACCAGAAACGCCAATTGCCAATATAGGCGCGCTTGTTTAAACGTACAGTTTGTAAAATATATAGTTTGGTAAGCTAAAGGATGTTTGTACATTTTTGTTCATCAGCAGATATGCTATGCTCTGTATTTTATAGTTAACATTTACCCTAAAACAGTAGGTGGGAGTGAGATGCTGCCAAAAAAAAAAGGTGTGCGTTTTAAGTGTAGGCTGAACCACATTAGCCTAGCCCAGCCCGGGAGAAACTGAGCATTGTAAGTAAAAACCTGAAGGTAAACCCATTTTAGTGTTGCATGGTGTAAATTCAATGATTCTCAACCATAATGATGCAGCACTAACGTGCCACGAGAGGTTGTGTGTACCATGGAAAATTAACAATATCACTTAACTGGTCTAAAAACAATTAGATATTTACTGCAAATAATTTGTCTCAGTTGGTCTGAGAGACAGCGACATGTAAGTACCATTTCACTAGGTGGCAGCAGACCCAGGAGATGGATAAAAACTAAAGAAGTGAGACTCAGAATGGTTGGACAAGACTTTCATGTGACTTTCTTGAATTCCTGCAAGTGTATCTGCGTTGTGTTCAACTAAAGAGGCCCAGGTTTCACACTGATAAAGTAAATTCAAACTAGAAGATATTTTGTATGTCATTTCCTATAGTATTTTTTTTTTTCTTACTGATCGACTGTAAGGTTTTTCTAATGTAAATGACTGTATGTGTAATGGCTAAGAAAAGGTTAAGAAAAACTGGTAAAATGATATGAAATTGGTGGATTATGTTTCATTTTAAATGATGGAGAGCTACGCACTCACAGTTGTCACATTTCCAGCTGAAAATGTTGACTTTTATCAATGGGTTTTTGATGGTGAAGCTGAATAATCCCTTACCAATAAAAAAAAAACTGAACAATCCTTTTATGTACAATAAGGTTATAATGTGTTATATCGGGGTTAGGCTAAAAAGAAGCAAAAAGGCTCAATGAAGACACCACAAAACCAGAACAGTCAGAATCACTAGACAAAGTCCAAATGTCTCTAGTTTGACAGTCACAGGGGACAGTATGAATGGACAGTGGGGGGGAAAACACGCCACAAAGAAAGAAAGAAAGACGGGATTGTTGTTTGAATCATGTGACTCTAAACCTCCTGAACTCTCTGGCGCTCAGTTCACAGCAACACTGAGAAGGAACCTTCTGTATTTTGTTGTAAATTCAGAATGTGGATTTCATTTCATTTTGCAAATTTTTAATTTTTTTTTTTTTTTAAATGCTTGAGATTTTTTTTTTTGACTAATTGTATTTCTGGAGCTACCTTTAATTTCTCTCTTGCACCTTAAACCTCCACTTCAGATTAGGGATGGCTCGATCCGATACTAAGAATCGGTATCGGTTTGATACTGGTCAAAATTTCAGGGTGGAGCTAAACAAACAAATCTATAGTTTGCCCGATCTGATACCCCAACCCAAATTCTTAAGTTAACTTTGCGCCACTTGTCGTAAACAGGGACACTATTGCCTCAGTAAAGGCTGTCTGTTGCTGGAGGAGATACTCTAAGTTGCAGTGTCAGACATGAAAAAGTTGTATCGAGCCATCCCTACTAAAAATTACACGCCTGTTTAAATGATCACAGCTTAATGTTTGAGATTTGGCTGATTTTTCTTCTTGTTTTTTATGTGGGGACACACAGCAGCGAACAGAGAGATTATTTGCCCAGTCACAACAAAACAAACCACCACATGGTGTCGTCACAAGTCATCACACCCACCGGCTACAAGCACACATGTGAGCACGTGTGTGTGTGTCTCATGAGTAGTAAGCGGACGCTTTCTTGCTGGAGTGAAGTGGGAGTCGATGCATGGCGAGAGGAGGGGGGACCCTGATGGAGCATGGAGGAGGAAAGATGAGGGCGGAGGTGAGTTTGAGCATTGTGATGTTGAAATGCTGTAAATGTTTCCTTTTTTTTT
>NC_024307.1:21582798-21596729 GCF_000523025.1 Cynoglossus semilaevis | reverse complement strand
TTTTTTTTATTTGACAGGAATCCTTCCTCAAAACCGAACGTACAAACTTGAGCAGGAAGGTGTTTTCCCTCAGTGCTCCGATGCATCCTGCAAAGCCCAGGATGAACATGACACCACCGACCACCATGAAGAGCCAGACTGGGTCCAGACCACCCAGGTCAGTGATGGATGAGATGTTGGAGAGAACTCCCTACAGCGGAGAAATTGAGACAGCAGGGGTAAGTCATCGACAAAATGACCTGATCACTGTTAAAAGTGCTTATGTCATCAGGTGTTAATTTAGGTTCTTTGCAAATATGGCCCAATCAAGCAATAATACGTTGAGAGTGAAAAAGCGGCATGTCATTTTTGCAGAGCCTCTAATGCTTATTTTCGATTCATGTTTTGTTTTAAAAATCAAAATTCCACTGTTTAAAGAACTATGATGTTAATTTCAAGCTAAATTGTACCATTCATTTAAACAATAATATTATTTCTCGAGTTGATGAGAAATATTTTACAAAAGGCTACATAAATAGGTGAAACCTATTCATTATCACACCATAAAAATATATATATTTAAAAAAAAAATTTTTTTTTTAATCCAGTGTTTACAAAGTGGCTATGGAACGTTTTCTGTTCAGTGGAACAGAACAGTGATAAACCTCACAAAAAAAATTGCTGCCACCTAGTGGAATAACGTTTTACTGTTTTGCCTGTCACTGTCCCATAGGAAAACAAAGACAAATTATTAGCAGTTAATCAATAGTTTTCTGATAAATTACACTTCTGAGGCACACCTGATGAGCTCTCACAGCACGCTAATGTTCCGCAAAACACTGGTTGGGAATCACCGCGTTCATGGATTTTTATATTGAATCATTCAATTATCAGTTGGCACATTACAGTAGAAAATAATCTTATCAAACGTCTATTTACTACCTTACCTTCTCACTCCATGCCCACAATCCAATCCCGACTAATGCCATGCCCAGAAGCTGAAATATAAAAAGAACAAAAGGTACATCTGTGTCATTTACTTTAACGTAGTAACGCCTAGCACAAATATGGACTCTTTTGTCCCATCTCTGGGTTTGTTGCACAGTATTTTGGTACATTTCTAGACAGGTTGTTGATGCGCGGTGTGGACTCTTTTGACTGGTCTTATTTTACACTTCAATCAACTAAAAAGGCGCCCACTAACTGCAAAGGAATGTGGAAAAATGCGTTTATGAGAAGGAGGGATAAACAAACGCCTGTTAAGGAAATAACTTTTGTATAATGCCACGGTTTATTTAGTTTATTCCAGCAAAATACCTTTGACATAAGGATAAAAAGTACTGTGTATCTCTCTCTGTGTGTGTGTGTGTGTGCGTGTGTGTAAGCCGATTACACTTGTGTCGTCAACTGCTTTTAAACAGCTCTGGACCACAACCAACCAACTGGGCTGAACCCTGTTGTGCAGAGTACAGTAGACTATATAGTATACAGTACGTGCGCGTGGAGTGAAATGAAGTACTTTAGCAATGAGCCGGGCCTTGCTGCCTGTCTATTGGCCAGCCGACATGACGGTTGGGATGTGGACAGATGGGGAATATAAAGGGAAAATGAAAGTAGCACAGTTCTCACCCAGAATAGGATGTTGAATCCAAAGATGAAGTATTTGATGCAGCAGCTGACCTCGTGTCCCCTGAAGTGATTGCCCGACATGTTTAAGCATCATCAGTACCGCACTGTCTCTGTGTGAGAAGGAGAAACAAACGGGGCCTGTTTCACAGGCTTTGTGTGCGGAATGGAGCAGGTTCAGCGCCGCGGGGATGCATCGCTTGGTGTGTCGGCTTCCTAACGCCCCCGGAGCTGCTGCAGCGCCGCGTCAGTTCTCGCAGTCAGAACCGGAAACCGTTAGAGTTCTTATACAGAACGAGGAATAAGACGTTTTCTCAGTTGCCAGGATGATAACGTTAGGGCAGCAGATAGCCCGCTCCGCAGACGACTTGCGTCTTTAGAATGTTGCACCGTTAGAAACGACTGGGTCGCCGTGATTGGCTACACGTACTTGACTGACGGATACAAGGACCAATCATAACAGAGAAAGCACCGAGCACTTCCTTCGTAAATACCGCTTTACTTCTGTAGCAACTTAGCAGTATCTATCCTATAAATTAAATATGAATTATTACTTAAAGTAGCACACTCTAGCGTATACGGGCTATTCCATTCCATTATGGTCTATTGTACAATAATACTTATTGATAAGGTAACGTAATAAACTTCTAGACATTTAATAATTGACCAATTCTAGCACTGCGACGGATAAAGTTGGTTCTCCCTGTACTAGGGTGATTTAACCTTCCGTGCCTAAATACTGATGGTGACGTCACAATACATTTTAGAGAAATTCGTGTTGTTTTGATGTGTTGGTTAGCCACCACATATTCTTCAAACACCTGTAACGGCCTCGTGAGGGACAGCCGCTAGACCTGCTTCCTCCTCTAGAGGGCCTCAGCGTCTGCGACATGGACAGTTCATTGTCCACTTAAACTCAGCACTTTACAACCTATGACCCTCTTCTTTCATGACACAGGGATCTAGGTGACATAAAAATCCTTGACCTCATTAATATTTGTTATTTTATAAAAACAATTATCTTAATGCAACATTAACTTCTTGTGTTTTAATGGTTTCATTATTGGAACGAGCCCAGTTTATAAAACTTAAACCGAGAGGACGCAGAGATTATGGCTTCTAAATATGTAGAACAAAAGGTGCCTTAAATTGAATGAGGTGTACCATAAACCATAATATATTACTGTAGTCATTGTTCAATGTAAAATCTCTATTTTACTTTATTGTGTTACTTTACTTATGATTTACTTTTAATTAATCAACGCAGGGATTCTACTTGCTTTAAAATTCGTCACGTTAATATTACAATTATTTATTGTCTGCCATTTCTATTCATTGTCGGTGTGTTCTTAAATAATAATTCGATTATCTTTATAAAGGAGTTAACAACGGATGACGTGATGATGTAGTTTTAGAATAATTCCACTAGAGGTCACTACACTCATGATTGTGCCATGTGAGCCATCCAAAAGGCGACAAAATCGATTTATTTAAACGGTTTAATGGTCTCAGTTCGATTGAAACCATAGGGTTGACGTTATTGAACAACACTTCACTTTTTTTTATATCGTATCATACATTATTATTATGTCGAAGTTTCAGATGTATTACAAATTATGTGTTTGAAGCTAATTATAGGCTATCTCAATGTGCCATATGTTAAGTTGTAGTATAATAGTAGTTATAATAAAGTAATTTATAGTAGTTAGCAATCATATCAAATGTTAATAATATAACTAAAAGTTTTACAGTTGTAAAGTTGTTACAGCTAATATCCGACAAGGCCACTTAGCATTTTGGTTATTCTTGTTCATATGATAACTACCATCTGACATGACAAAGCGTGGAGCCTCCATGCATTGGCAAGACGGATGGATGATGTAGGGATATGATACAATTATGTCTGTGCTTCTGTGGTGCTGTCGTAGCAGTGTCCAAGGTTTGGATCCAAGGTACAGTAGTGCAGCTGACTAATAACAGGGTCTGTGAGAACCACAGGGGGCTGTCAGGATTTACTAACACAGGTCTGCCTTGAAGCAGAGGAATGTTGTTTCACTTTAATAACACAGATTCGTGCAGAACGGATACACAAATCTGAAAAGACAAGCACATTGTGGGCACAGTGACCGGAAAGCACTCAACTTTGCAGAAAAAAAAAAAAAAATCCCGACCCTTTAATGATCTAAGAGTTATCAATTGTTATTTGTTTATTCTATCCTTTTTTGGTGTACTAATATACCATGTTAATGCCACTTTATTGCCGGTCTCTTTTGTATGTCGTGTTGTGCAGTATATGACAATAAAATCTTGAATCTATTACTCTTGTCAGTAGACAGCAGACAAGCGTAGTCGCTCTGTAAATGAGAAAGATATTTAAGAAAATGTATGACCTTGAGCAAATCATTGTATTAATTGTGAAAAGCAAATAGTTGATACATTATTGTGAACTTATGTCAAATCCAGTGGTTCTCAAACTGTGGTATGCGGGGAAAATTCATATTTTCACATTTACATTTTCAACTGAACAAATCTGAACATCTTAAATTAAATTAATTATTATGAAATGCAATTAATACAACATTTAAACATAAACATCTTTATAAACATTTCTAAACATCTCTCCTGTGTGGCTGAAGCTAACAGTGAAGGCCTATGCTGCTGTATTCTAATGTTGGTCATCATGGTGGTACTCAGAGAGCTCAATGTTTTCTCAGGTGGTACAGAATATAAACAGTTTGAGAACCACTGATCTAATCCAAACTATTGATGTCTAGATACAGCCTTTTAATGTCCGATAGGGATGTCCATGTCACACAAAGTTAAGCTGATCCTTTGGGCTTAGGTAACAGATCAGTTGGACTATTATATTATAGTTACCATTATTATCCCTTAAGGGCTTTTTAAGTCAAATGTCAGAGGTCAAGTTGTACAGCCAGTCCACACTCACTTATTTAAATGTGTCATTACTTATTTACTCTGTGGGAAGTAGAACTACATCAGTTCATAATTAACCTTTAACTTAGTGACCATAACTTTTTTTTATTTGACTTTCTTGTCCAACTTCAGTGTCCTCATTCACACGGTGGTCGTGCCCGGCGTGTGAGGAATTTGTATTCTTTAAACACGACCCAGATACAGAGTGTCCGGGTCTCGTCCTCACATTACTGTTAAGCTCTCCTCGGCCTTTTATCTTTGCCTGCCTCTCTCCAATAATGACAAACCACACAGGCACTTTGTGCAAGACTTTGATCTTGCAGCCCACTGTTTGTCTTTGGGTTTTTCCGCTCCGATTGCCGATTCCACAGCAACGACCACAGGGAGGAAAGGCGTCCAGAATTATGATCCTGCTGCACTCCCAGCCTCTAAACTCTGTCTCCCTCTGACTCCCCCTCCTCTCTTCCCCTCTTTGTACTCATCTCCCTCTCTTTAGAGGAGGAGTTTGTCACCGAGGAGTGCTGCTGGAGTCTGTCAGTGAGGTAGTTGCTGTCGAAGGCACGAGGGGAAGCAAGACAGGTAGAGGAGTTGAAGTGAAAGATCCGAATGTCAGCAGATCAGGTAAGAACACACCTTCATGTGTTTGGGGCTTTCCTGTCAGTTTCAATTTCGTGGTTTTATTCCTGATTCCTGGACACTGGTCTTCCTGCCCTCATACATTGTTTCTACTGAGATAGCCAGTGCAGTGAACAGAATCCAGGGTCCCAAGTCTTATAATATCTGATCAGTATTGGTTGTTCCACAGCACTTTTTACATAAAAGTTTAAACCGCTGCTGCACTTGAGCCCCTCTGACCATGCTCACCTCATAACTCTCAGAGTTGGCGTCCTTTACAAGCTTTTATTTCACACCCTGGATCTGAGCACCTGGCCAGCAGCAGCAAAATGACCTGAAGAGAATACCTTCTGATTCCCCAATGGCTTGTTTGTCTTTGAAAATTGCCGGCTTCCATAAGGACCCTGTCATTATTAGGATTAGAAGAAAGGAAGGAAAAGAAGCTGCTGTCGCTGCTGCCGCCGCCGCTGCCGCGACTGGATGTGAGAAACATTCCCAGCTGTGAAGCGAAGCCACTTGTTACATGACACAACACACTCTCTTACAGCTGTGTGTTTTTGTGGTGATAGTAAGTAGTGGTTTACTGGTCCAGGCGGGATGTAAAACAGCTGAGTGGTGGCAACAACATCTATGTCAAGGCTAAGGTCGCGCAAAATTGTGTTGCAAAGTGCAATACATTTTCAAGCATTCATAATGAAAGTGGATTTGGGTGAAATAGTTTCAACCATGCTAATTACTTAACCGCGGATGCTAATCAACATTTATAACAAACTAGACATACTAGATAGGATTAGCTTGTTAATCGTGTTAGCGTGTGCATAGCAACTAATTAAACATCAGCCAATCAGCATCTCCAGCCTATCTGATTCTAATTTGACTACAAGTTGAATGCTATTTAGCGTCTGCTAAACATTTATTTGCCACTCCACTTTATATCCTTTTTTAAATTTGTATTAGCATATAACCATATTCCTTTTTTAAACCCAAATCATGTTTCATTTACAGAACTCTACATAAGACATATACTTAAAAATATATTTGCGGCAATAATGTTTCTGAGTCTTGCCCCACGGCTTTGTTTGCCATGTCCATTATCTTGTATTTTGTTGTTCTTTGTGCCCTAGAACCACTTACATGAAAGCTGTGGGCTTAATATGACCGTGTACCTAGCTTTGACCTATTTGTTCTAAAGTCTTGTAAAGCATTATAACTCATCTGACATAATCAAAATACTCAATACAAATATTCTCTTAAGCAGTCATCATTATCCTGTAATAGTACATGCCTCGGGCCTTCTGACTTCCTGCCAAGAATGAATGTCAGTGAGGAAGTCATCTCGGAGCCCATCAGAGATACTGTCTGAAGGTGAATCATGCCTTGTCTGTAGAAACTATAAATTGAACTGTTTGGTCTACAGTGCTTCAACAAAACAGAACAAAATGAACGATTTCATAAACTCTATTTAATTCGCTTTTATTCACCTGCCTGCAAATTAATGGATTATTGGTAAAGTCAATGGTTAAAAAAAACACCTGCATACATTGTTGTCAAACAGATAGTAAATAAGAAAGGGTTGATATAATCAGACATAATCTTTATGTTTAATGAATGTCTTCAATTCATCATACTGAACACATGTATATGTTTGTATGTATTTATAATATATAAATACATACATATATTTAAATATTGATGTAAATAATAACACAACATATATTTGTTTCAGATTAATCTTCACCAAATTAGTTAACATGATTAACACCTTAACTTATATATAATGAATGCCATAATATAAACAAATACACTGTGGCAAGCAGTCCACCTTTAAAAAGCAAGTGCTCCTTTATTAGGAAATATATGGCCTGACTTTTCTTTTGACAATATACAGATTAGTACTACTAGATTTCATTAAAACTATGAATGTTAAATCTTTTTAAAAAACACACTTTATAGTTACTATATATTACGAATTATCCAGAGAATCGCTGTCCGTGTCAATAGCGTTTTATGGTGAATGGTTTCCTTCCAAGGTTGACCAGAACAGTTTTCACAGACACCCAGATTGCACCCAGCGTAATCTGGACTAATGCGGTAAACATGTGTAGTGTCCCTTTAAAGAGCGTGACTGTGTTCCAAACATCCATGTCTTGTTTAGCCTTGGATTACGTAGGGCGTTTGACCATCAACTTAAGGGAATGTGAGTGCAGCCTGTCATTAGACCTGCTGGTTTTGACACTCAGCAGATGCTGCACCTCCTCTTCCTCCTCCACCTTCAACTCTAACTCTACCTCCTGCTCCTCTTGAATGACATGTCAGCAAAGAAAACAGTTCAGTCCCGACATGTGAGGCTAATTCACAATGTTTGTGGTCGGGAGAGGCAGGGAGGCGTCTTTGTTTGTCTATTCAGGACGTGAACCCAAAGCATACGTGACTTCCTGTGGATGTCTCTTTTCTTTATTATATCATTAGGCGACTGTAACATGATGCTGTACCAAAACAGGAAAAGGATCAGGACTGAATAGCACCAGGAGCCTGGGAGTGCTCTGGGCAGCTTTTAGCATTAGGACTTTTTTACCATCCAAGTCTCCCTTCAATGGGAATTCCATCAGTCTGAGGACCATCTGAATCTCCAGCAGGACAGCAGAGCCAGACCTTTGTGCTGTGACACTCTGTGTCATTATAGTTGACAGACACTTATTTACTTATTTATCAGCTCAGATGTGATGTGATCTCAGCTTGCAGCGTGGACTTTGGGTTCGGCAATTCTCTTCTGGTTTAGTCAAGATTTGCTTTCTCAGATAAAAGATATTTCTTAGTAGGACTCCTCATTTAATCTGCAGGTACTGTGCCGGTAAAGCATCTTGTCTTATACCACCAGATCCTTTTGCAATATTTGAAGTAGAACAGATATGGCTAGAGATAATGAGTATATTTTGATTATTATTATCCAGGTGTATTAGGGTGATGCTGTACCTTGTACTGTACCATGTGCTTTTTATAATATGTTTTTTAAATATAAAAAAAATATATAGTTTTGAATTTAGTATTGGTAAATACCACAGGCAATAACAATAGTAAATGCAGTACTTGATACTAGTTGTATTGTGCCTCAGCAATTACCTATACTAATATACAGTATATTATATAGCAGTATATAATCGTGTGATTTCACATTGCAGAATTATTATTATCCTATTGTAAATTCAGTAAATTATATAGTTACTGTTACATATATATTTTATTGTTATATAGATAGTTATTTATAGTTATTTTCATTTATCTGCAGTACTCAGTAATCATCACATCATATCGAATTTTCTTCAGTCTCTCGTGTATTGTGACGTGGACAGTGGGGATGTAACGATGCCTTAAACTGACGACATTGTATGATTCACGCCTTTTTCAATGATACGATTTTATTGCAATTTATTTTTTACAAAATGAGCTCTATTTGTAGTAACATGCATAAATACCGTTACCAACTGAAATGACTAAAAAATTACCAACTAAAATCCCTCATAAACTGAAATTGTCATCCTAAATAACAGAATAGAAAAAAATGCACATTTCTTCACAGAAATACTACACATCCCTATTCATCTCCGCTTATTTAAAGCGAAACTGTTCTGGTCTTATTTACCTCAATAACTGACAGTCTATTAAGCAACCAAATAATATAAACAATATTAACTGGACGGAGTTCCTTTCTTTACAGAAACACAGTGAAACACTGTTCGTATCTGTGGAAATAGTTCTTCCGACTTTCTGTTTAAACACCTAAATGTTACATAGGGACCTGACGTCTTGACGTTTAATAGTGGGTCACAACCACCACCTACTGTACTGGAGCGTGTAGTCTCATGGTATGACCTTTGACTTTTTGAGATAATGCAGTCTACTCCTTGCAGCTTTGATGCTTGATTCATTTTTTATTTCAATTGATGCGAAATGTGACTCATTTGTATCGATTTTTTAACCGATTCACAAGTCATTGTTACTTCCCTAGTGCACAGGTGAAGGTCCTATGATCATCAGTTATGAAGGATCTGTATCTGGATTTATATGGAACTTCAGATATTGTCTGTGGATGTGTATTGATATTGCAGATCCATAGTCAACTAGAATCTTCTGAGCATGTTTCCACATATATGTTAACTTCTCATTTTTGATGGAGAAATAAAAATCAAGCAGTGGGACTGACCTACTGTAAGGTGTTCCACCAGGCGTGGACAATAAGTCACAGCTGAAAAACACAGGTTGCTTGATTCAAAGTACAGGTTAAAATTTACAGAAGTTGATCATTTGTATGTTTTTTTTTTATTATTATTATTTTATTTTCCACGGGCCGGGAGTTTGACACCACTGCTCTTGGCTGTGGTCCCTATGTGTGTTTGTTAATTTTATTAAGATGCTGCTGACTCTAGTTGACAATCTTTTTTTATCTAAGCTGGTCATTACATTTGAGTTTCAGTACAAAAGCTCTGAGTTGGTTGTAGTAGAATTGTTGAAAATACCCGAAGTCTTACCAACATAATAAGCAAGTTATCAATGTTCCTGTTTACAACCTCAAACTTGCAAATTATTTTAATATTTATTCACTTTTTTTAGGTATTTGAAAATGCTATGGCTTTTATGTACAAACCAGGTCAGATCTTTTGATGGTGCCTGGGGTAAGAGAGGGAAGGTGGGGGCACAGTTGGCTGTGACCATTAGAAACCTTGTTTTTACACTCGGCTCCTTGAACATGATCTTTCCAGCCTTTTAAAACACCAGCATTGTTCACTGTGGCGAGTTGGAACATGCTCTCTCCGATGCGGAGGCTGATTATAAGGCGCTTTCTGTGTGAGGTCTGGGCAAGGTGTCCTACACAAGTGCTGAAAGAATGTGGCAGGATGTCATCCAAAGCTTGTTTTTCAAACGCAGCCTGTCTTCACCTCACATCCTCACTGGACTCAAGTGTGAGTGAGGCCGACATACCCTTCATCTCTTTTCAGAGAGGACTACATTTCTGGACTCTCCCTTCACCTTTTGTTCTTTGAGACCACGTATAAAGTTTGTTTGGTTACTTTGAACAGCTTTTATCATTACTAAATAGGAGCGTGAAGGAGTGCATGCGGCCTCAGGCAAGGAGCAACATTTGTGAGTGCGTGCGGCCTCAGGCAAGGAGCAACATTTGTTCATCATGAACATGTTCCCTGATGAGCTGAAGGGGAGAACTGAACTCGTCTTTTACGAGTGTTGGAGGTCTCCGAAACAACCTGGAGGTGAACTTATTACTGCTGTAGCTAGAAAATTACAAAGACTATTAACAATAACTTTACATTCCTGCAGTTGTTATGAACCTGCAGTGGTGGCCTCCTACTGTATAAGTATTTGTGTGTGTTTTAAAAATGCTTCTGTATATTCGATGCATGATAATCAATCTAATTTTCATTAGGAAACGGTTTTACTGTCCATCGCCTAATCCTTAAAATTGTGTCGGGTATTTTATTCCCATCTAAAAGACAAATATCCTAAAGCGGGGATTCTAAATCTCTGGCTCATAGGACACTCCCCAAACCCACCTTCTTTTAGCCCCCAACTTGATGTCAAAAATATAATTGAAATTGTCCCTTGGGTTTTTACATTTTTTGATTTAATTTTACCTCCACTGTTTTACATCACAATTTTTTAAAAATGAAAACATCATCTATGTTAAGAATGCTAAAGTATTGCAAAGGAACAATGCAGTAGAAATAGAAATCCTATGTAGTAGCAGTTGTACTAAGAGTAGAAGACGATGAAAATATTTTATAGCTTGAAAACTGCTGTGGTCCTTCAATGTGATCACGGTGGGACTAGCGGACTTTTCAGTTTGAGACCTCTGTTCTAAAGCAGGAGCATAAGAGCCAAAACTGTGTTTGACACTTAGTAGTACAACTATCTAACGCAGTAGTAGTTGCATTCCAAGACCCACCGCGAAATGGGAAAAATCTCAAAGTAGAGGCAAGATAGTTATTATATTATTTACGTATATATTTACCCTGTACAAACCTCCTTCACTGTTATCAACCCTCCCTAGACTGTATTACCCTTTCCAACACAATTATATACACAGTAGAGTTGTAGAATGGCGACGCAGGGTGAACGAGTGGGCGACAGACAAGGGGAGATGCTGAGAGATGCTATGATGCATGAGCCAATCAGAGTGAGGAACAGAAGAGCATCAGCTCAATTAGCCTATAGTACACCATGTACGCGTTGTATTAGCCAACAGTACGCCGTGTGCGATCTCGTCTAGGTAAACAAAGCTACCAGTGACCGTTCACAAATGCGCTTATCTCAATTTTCAAAACGAGAATGCACATTTAAAAAGCCAAAACTAACTGTACAAAAAACTGTATACTAAGTAGAAGAGAATTGCAATTAGAGAGTGAACACAACTCTGTCCAGTACATTAAGCCATGAAGGAGTGCAGAGCTCTGCGTTTAAGTGCCTTAGCCTCGAACGTTTAGTTCAACGATTTATTATTTTCTCACAATCGTACCAAACACGTACTGTACGTACCTTCATTCCAACAACCATAGCCTGGCTCAGAGCACTCTGTAAATTGTAACTGTAACCCCACATGTAGCATTGTTGAGGTTTATTATTTATAATGAAGTCAACCACACACATGTTTATTATTGGGCTTTCTGCTGCGTTGTTGGGTGAACTATGAACTCTCCCCAGCCCACTGCCATATGGGCTACATTTGACTAACTGCATCCATCTGTACTCCTCACAGACCGGAGGCTGGAATCAATCTTCACCCATCACACTCTCTGATGTTTTTTCCCCTCTCAACCAATGACCTGCAGTGGTAGCTGGGAGAAGGCTGCGTGCCAGGTTCTCCCCCGAGGAAGTCGGTATAATAGGGAACACTGTCGAGGTTCTACGTTTTGACATTTTGCGGTGTGTTCTACAGCACGAGGTAGAACTAGTGGTTAAGATGTTGATGGAATTGACATTGTCTTTTCAATCAGGACCATGTGATCCGTACATTTGTTGTTAGCTTCACAATGGTGTATTACAGAACATGTGCTTTGTAGTTTTTCCACGCTATATTGTTTGACATATTTTATCTATTTTTACTGAGACACAGTGCCTTCATCTTTACAATATTTAACGGGGTTATAGACGTAAACTATAGTACTATTCGCACTGTGAAAAGTAAAGAAGAAAAGTGTTTTCTCAGCTGCACAGTTTTCTATATAATAAACATAGTGGATTAATGGCAGTTGAAGGGCCACATGTTGCAGAGACACCGCCTTACAGGAGTCATTAAAGAAAGAAAAGAGATTTTGTTTTCTGAATGAGAGCCTAGAACGTGTCAAACTCAAGGCCTGGGGGCCAAATGCGGCCCGCCAAGTCATTTTGTGTGGCCCGCAGGTGTTTAAAAAAACGTTTAATAAAGTCCATGCAGTAGAGCATTGAACAATATTGGTAACTAGAATAAATAATAATCAATTGCAGAAAAATGTATTAATACGTTATACAGTCTTTCATTACAGCGGCCCTTCAAGGGGAACTGTATTTGTGTTTCCAACAGTTTTTATCATGCAGCCTTACCCTTATTTTTACACAAAAATAAGTCAAAAATTTTAAAGAAAAATATAAAAAAAATCTATTTTAAAAAAGCAACAAAGTCATTTGTTTTTTCTTGTGACCTGTTCAATTCTTCACACTTTTCCATTGAATCTTTTATTGCTTGCACCTTTGCCTTATCACAGTAGTGCAATTTACGTTTTACTGTTCCTTTAGTTTGGTAAACTTGTAAACTGGTTAACTTTATGTAAATAATATTCTTTCCAAGTCTTATCTTTTTTCTTGCCGTAGGCCTGGTGACATTAGAAATACAGCTTCCTTTTATTTATTTTTTTTATTTTTTGCAGGTCCTGACTGTCATGATATTATACTGAAGAAAAAGCTCCTGAATGGATTCACCAGAAAAGCCATAACACAAAACAACCATGTGGCCAAATGTCAAAGAGGAACAGTTACAGGCCTGAAACATTGTCCAAGAAAGTTTTCCTGCCTGGAGCCACTGTCTGAAGACTCGGTGACAGACTAATAATGTTGGCCCCACAACATCTGACCTGGATCTTGCTCCCGGTGCTCCTTCTGGGACTGACATGCTCTGTGCACGGTTCCCTGGTGAAAGTCAACAAAGGTCTGAGGGTCAAAAGGGGTCAGTCGGCCTACCTTGATGAGGGTGACCTGCAGTTCCACATCCCTCATCAGAAGGATGCGTGCAAGGTGGAGGTGGTGTTAAATGAGCCCATAACTCAGCGAGTGGGAAAGCTACTGCCTCAGGTAAGTCAAAAAAACACACGCCCAGTGAGAAGGGTATGTTCTGCACAATTTATCATGTGTGGTTAAATTAGCTTGTACCGTCTAAAGCTTGACAGCTGACATGTGCTTGTCCGTGTGAAGTATTGTTAATGATGTAATAACAATGACAAGGTCACACTGAGTATTCTCAGTATCACTACTGCTCCAAGCACTTTCCTACCAATGCTCAGTTTAAATGCTATTATGCTAGCCTAGAGAAATAGCAACTATGACAGATGGATAGATAGCTAGATAGATGGATGGATGGATAGATGAATAGATGGATAGATAGATGGATGGATGATAGATGGATGGATGGATGATAGATGGATGGATGGATGATAGATGGATGGATGGATGATAGATGGATGGATGGATGATAGATGGATGGATGGATGATAGATGGATGGATGGATAGATGAATA
>NC_024307.1:21573652-21582588 GCF_000523025.1 Cynoglossus semilaevis | reverse complement strand
GATGGATGGATGGATGGATGGATGGATGGATAGATAGATAGATACAAACATGAGTAGCAGAACATCAAAAAACATGGAAAACCTGAACAATTAGTAGATAAAGTTAGTAGGAGTAGATTAGTGTTAGTTGTAGTAGTGGGTTAGTCCAGAATTGTTGTCGTCGTGTGTGGTGTTGTTATACCAATCTTTATTATTCAATTAAATTGGAATTCTATTTACTAAAGTAAACTATACCACGTTCTCTCTATGGTACTGTATGTGTATGTTTATATATAGCAAAATAAGTATTATTATAGAACCAGTTACATGAACAACATATAAACAGTTAGATATAAAGGCAGTTCCAGCAGTGTATAATAGTGTATGATAAACCCAACGACGGAATTATTAAACCTGAAAGAGTCTAAAAGTCTAAGAAAACAATCGAAACTACAAAAAAAAAAACTACAACAATAATCCTTTGTTTTCATATTAGCATTGGTTTCTAGATCGTGTCAAAAGTCTATTTTTCAACCCCAGTTAATCCAGTTTCATCAACAGTAATTGGGGTACAGTCTAGGGATTGCTCGACAACTTTTTTTCACGTCTGAAACCGATACTGCATCTTGGATTATCTACCAATACCGATATCAATCCAATGCCTTCTTTTCTTCTCCAGCGGACGGGTTGTTTTATTCAATGCTCGATCCTGAAATTTGGATACATGCATCTAACTGTTTTTTTATATATAAACATTACTTTTAGTCTATTTTGTCTTTGCTGATTTTATTTTATTTTTCTCTGTCTTCCTATTCAGGCGAACGCTAACAGTACACACTTTTGTTTTTGCCAAATATCTCTACAACAGTGGATTCAATTTCACATCATTCCAATTCTTATTGTTTTTAGGACCGTTGAACTGCAAACATTGCTGTCCCGAACATCTCAGTGTTCATGCCCAAGAAGACAGATATTTTGGGAACAGAAGAGAAGGGAGCTCTTTATACTTGTGTCTTTGTTTGCCACTCAGACTAGCCGTCTCCTGTCTAATGACTGTGTGCTGACAGATAGAGTCATCTCCTCACAGCCCCCCCGATGAGTCCAGTTGTAACTTCAAAAGAAGATATGCTTTATACACAAATTATGACAAGTATTTATTAATGATAATGTACATAATTACTTCCTGTAAATTTATTTTCCTTCTTTTGGCTACTAGTGCAGTGTCATCCTTCTGCAATGATAAGCTGTTAGCATTAGCATTCTTTAATGCACTCAGTCTATTTAACTTTGTCACACAAATTGAGGTGGTTGTCTCACTTCCTTTGCTCAGGTGTTCGACTGCCATTATCTGGCTGATGAGGTGAAGTACGTCCACAATGGTTGTCCATTATTAAGAGAAGACACTGTCTTGCTACGACTCTACAGGTATGACGCTGGCTCTGGCATGATGACAGTTAACATGTTGACATTCTGGCTAATAAGTGTAGATAGCTGTAGTACTTTCGCAAAACTAACCTTCACTTGCGACTGACCCCATCTCTATCTTTAATAAGAAAACATCCTAATAAGACGATTGGTGAAATTGTATTTCAATGTTTTTTTTTTTACTTAAGTTTACTTTTGTTTAAATTATCTTCAAAGTATTTTGATGCTTGCATTTTGTAGTACTGTCTTTTAATCCTAACGAAATCCTTACACCAAACTTGAACGGTCAAATTAGCTTGAGATTAGCTAGAAAGATTATCAGGAGCTAACCAACAAATATCCAAATTTCCCCTTTGAAATTTGTCTCATTAAACTTTTGACGCCATCATAAAAGAAACAAAAGACTTACTGCACATGTTAAAGCAAGGCCGTCTCTGTGGCTAATAGACATTTCAGGATTTTTCTTCATCTTGTTTCACCATTATCCTCATATTTTTTCCTTTCCTCAGGTTCACAGAAACTGAGACATACGTGGAGGTGTTCTCGCTGCACGTGGAAGTCACAGAACCCGACTGTAGCGTCATAAGACTGGGACCAAAATCCTTGGAGGTTCCTGAATTCTACAGCCTCTCTGATGTCATCGACGGCAACGTGGTGTCCTTCCGCTACGACAGGAGGTCCAACCTGGAGTGTAGCATCCATCTCATCAACCACGACACACACCTGCCAGCCCATGGCCAACTGGTCACGGGTGAGCCAGAGAAAGCCACCAAGAGAGGGGACGAGCCGGAGAGTTTTATCCACTTACGTCAGCAATTAGGTGAGTGTCCTGGATTGACAAACCCTCAACTTCCAAGGCTTCGCTCCGAGGCATATCCAATCAAATGTCTGCATCTATTTATTGTGTACATAGTGTCATAGATCTATAATACTTTTTAGTGGACTTGTAGTTCCATGTGTTGATAAATAAACACCTATATTCTACACACTGTTATTTTTTTTTTTTTGGTAATCTTGCCAAGTAAACTTGTCCCCATATTTTTTTTCTTCACATTTCAGATAATAAGGACAGAGCTTTGTGCAAATCTGAGGTCTGCCTGAAGGGGCTAAAGCTGGTGAAGTTCACCAAAATCTCCTGTGATGACTTCTTATTGATGGGACTGAGGTATCAGCACATCGATCCTCCATCGCCGGACATAGACTACATCACATTAAGACTGGACCTGAAGGACACCAGGAGTGGCAGCGTTTACAAGGTATTTGTTTATTTTTTTTGTTTTTGTTTTTTTAAACAGTCAAACTTTTTTAACCCAGAATTACGTTAACAATCTGTTGATCTCCCTTTCTTTTCTGCAATGTGCCGTAGTTTTTTAACCCAGAATTATGTTACCAATCTGTTGATTTCCCTTTCTTTTCTGCAATGTGCCGTAGTCTGAACAGGCATGGATTCCAGTGCGGATTTTTGGTGCGATGCCCAACCAGCCTCCTAAACTAGCCTTAATGTCCATGTTAATCCTGGAGGTGGACCAGTTCATCCTCACTCCTCTCTCCACTGCCACCCTGGATGCAGAGGATGAGGAGACTCCCAAACAGCTTTTGGTTTTCAACATCACCAAACCACCAGAGGAAGGCTTCATCACTCACCTCTCCGATCACACTCGCCAAATCTCCTCCTTCACATGGTTGGATCTCAACGACATGCTCATCGGGTACCAACCACCCAACTCTTCACATACGCTACGCAGGAATTACGAGGTAGTGATGTTTTTCCTGGCCAAGTTTCTGCAGCGTTTAATTACCGTAATTTCCGGACTATTGAGCGCACCTCAATATCAGCCACACCCACTAAACTTAAAAAGTAAATAAAAATTGTACATATAGAGGCCGCGCTGCTCTATAGGCCGCAGGTGTCCACGTTATAACATGGAATATTTACACAGACAGACAGTGTCTGTAACATGGCTGGTTACACGTTAGCTCTTTCCTAACGTTGGCGCCCCGACCGTAGTTGGAATGCACAGGGGAGACTTAGTGATCTGCTCCAGGTCTGAAGCTAACATTAGCTCTGGGGCTAACTCCCTTCACTTTGTGCTTGTCCACAGCAGAGGTAAACAGAAACAGTGAAGTTGGGGTCTTTATTATCAGCCACTCCGACCACAACAGAACATAAACAGTGTTTTAACAGCTCCTGTATAACCAACTCACGCTTCAAGCCCTATAGTAAAACACGCAGTTGCCCACCAGAAAATTCATTGATCGCTAGCGAACTTTGTTAGCACATAACAATCCATAAATTAGCCGCATCATTTTTTAGACTCCAGGGTTCAAAGCGTGTGGAAAAAAGTACAGGCTTATAGTCCAGAAATATATAGATATTTTGAAAAAACTGTCTGATATTATTTGTCATCTTATCCGCAGGTGGAGTTTGAGGTGCATGATTTTTTCTTCGAAAGGAGCCCAGCGGTTACAGTTCACGTGTCCGTCCGAAATGCAGACACAAATGCACCGAGAGTTTCCTGGAATATGGGTACATAAACACTGTCAGTCAGTCCATATAAAGTTGAGTTAAATAAATGTATTTAAGGCTTTTTACAAGAAGCTATTTTTTTTATGAAAAACTTGAAACATACTTAGCACAAATTATAATAAATTAATGTGGAGTGCTTACTCACTCCCCTACGCTAACACAGTGGTAACATCATAATCTAAGAAATAAAATCATCTGAAGAGTCTGACTTCCACTTGGGAGCCTTAATGAAAGGGGAAAAAAACACAAACAAAAGAAAGCTAATTTAGCGAAATACAATGTTTGGACTACAACCAGTAAATAGCACCTCGTGTGTCACCTTGTGTCACCTGGTGCTCTGGGTATATCTCCCTTCCCTCACACTGTCTTTGTTAATTCATGCTCTGTTGTTCCTTGCTCTTGTTCCTGCCTGTGTTCATGTTCCTCTGAGATTTTATGTGTTACTGCCTGGTCCTTGAATCCAAAAAGTGATAGCTTTTGCGCTGGGAATAAACATCCTGAGACTAAGAAATGCCTTACAAGTACTGCACTTGGATTCCACCTGCTTCCTGAGTCCAACTAAAAAATGTAACAGAATGAACCGACCACTATGGGACCCAGCATACTAGGGAAAATGTGCAGTTCTCAAGGGCATTGAGGTGTTAATTTGCCTTCATAGAGCCGTTAGCCAAGTGTGGAGTCTGACAACTGGCATCTCCATCAATGGCAGTTTTCTGTTTTAGAGTTTGTAGCCAGTTTTTTTCCCCAGATTCGCTCCACTATGGTTTTCTTTTTTTTTTTTTTTGTAGTTCATATCTAATTTCTATGTTTTCCTGGGTCTTGTTTCTAATTTCCTTGTGCTTTTGTGTTTCTCTTTTTTGCACTCAGTTCTGCCCCCCTTGCCCTTTCCAGTCAACATCTATTGAGGGGGGGGGGGGGGGGGGGATATTTCTTTGTACTTCTGTGTTTCTCTTTTTGGCACTCAGTTCTTCCCCCCTTGCCCTTTCCAGTCAACTTCCATTTGGGGGGGGGGGGTTCTGTGAGGTCTGTCTGTCTCCCTTCTGTCCTGCCTGTGTCTGCTGGGTTAATCAGTGTCATCACACTCAACCTGTGTCTTTGTCGTTAGTCTCATGCGTGTCACCTTATAACCTGAACATGTGTCAAAAAACATCTGCACCTTTATTAGGAAATGTATGGCTTGACTTGTCCATTGATGATATGCAGATTCATATTGATCCAGAATGAAGTACACAACACGTTTGGATATTTCCCTACTTGCAATTTTTGTTCTGTATATAAGCCACAACTTTAATTCTGTGAAATCTAGTACTTTATACATCAGTTCTACTGTAGGTGTAATTTGACATGTGTCCTGTAGGTCTTAGCCTTCTGGAAGGTCAGTCCCGGCTGATAACATGGGAGCAGATCCAGATTGTGGACAATGACAATTTGAATGCGGTCCGTATTATCACAGTGGATGGCCTGCAGCATGGGCGGCTCACTGTCAGAGGTAGTCACACAACCCGACACTACATAACCTCCACAGACCATCGTACAAGACGCAGCAGGTATTTTCAGAAACGTCATTTCTGTCTGTCACAGATAGAAAAGGCTTCATGTTCACCGTCCACGATATCAAAAGGGGCGAGGTCCGATATCACCACGATGACAGTGACTCCATCAAAGACTTCATCGTCTTCCGAATCACCGACGGTCGCCATCAGACGCGACACAAATTCCCAATCAAGATACTGCCCAAGGATGACAGCCCACCTTTCCTCATCACCAACATGCTGCTGGAAGTGTCTGAAGGCCAAACGGCCCTGCTGAGGGGCTCCACCCTGCAGGCATCTGATATGGACTCTAGCAACGACTACATTCTTTTCAACATCACACGCCCTCCACAAGCAGGAGAGCTCATGAAAATCCCAGGACCAGGACTTGTAGGTCAGTAGAATAGGCCATGCATGTTTATCAAAGTTTGGTTCAGTTTTATACCTATATCTGTATTTCATATTCTCTCCATGTTGGTTATATTCCAGGTTACCCCGTGGGCCGCTTTCTTCAGAAGGACCTGTCGCTCTCTTTGATTTACTACCGACATCTTGGAAATGAAGTGTTTGATGATTCCTTTGAGGTGGTGCTGTCGGACTTCCATGACCCTCCCAACCTGTCGGAGCCTCAGGTGGGTAAAAGTAGCACTTAAGGTTACCTGTATTTCAAGTAGTGTAGTCCCAGTGTCATTTGTTACAAACATATGATAGTACCAGCCGACATTAGCCTAATTATTTAGTATCGGTAAGAATCATTATCGGTCTTTCCTCCGATAATTAAAAAAACCCGATAATGCAATTCCCGGGTTTCCCAGATGATGTGACCTAAAAATTGTTTTGGAGTCAAAGTGAAACTATTATTTGTATTGTGCACAGTGTTGTTAGTGTGTGCACAATAATATGTGTCCTCTTCCTTTAACCCAGTAGTTCTCAATTATTTGCTGTCATGCCCCCCCTTGGGGACAGAAATGTTTTCACACCCCCCCTCCGACCCACACCCTGTGAATTGAAATACTATTAAGAACCTGATAACATGTATATTTTTATCTGTACAAACCACTGTACGAATTGCTGCCACCTAGTGACTGGAGGCTTGTTATCATTTAAGCATTACAGCAGTGGTACACTTCTGTCCAGCGTGTCAAATTCCATTGGTAGCCGCTCACGCCCCCCAGCACCTCACCGTCGTACTGCCTTAACCCAAACTGCTACACATATCGGTATCAGTTGATATCAATTCCACTGGTAGCCGCTCACGCCCACTATTTGAGAAGTACCGCCTTAACCCAAACGGCTACACATATCGGTATCAGTTGATATCGGAAATTAAGTGTTTGAAAAATATCGTCATATCAGCAAAAAAGTAGTATCGGACATCCCTTTATACAAGTATTTTCATTTCCAGTACCTAATACCATGGATTGGTTTTCAATTGATGACTTCTGTTTATTCACGTCGATTAATCTGAAGTCAATGAAGTCAAAGCCACGTTGACTAGTAATTTAATGATGTCATCACATTCACAGTGGAGGAACTGCATGGACACACATTTCCTTCGATGCACCAGTTGGATAGACAGTATCTTTTCAAATCTTAAAATAAATAAAGTATTTTTACCCATAGGTAGCACACGGGCCAAATAACATATGGTTGTCTCTAAAAACAATTTGGACTTTTGGAAACATCTTACATATGCAAAACCAAATTTTTGCCATTTTCTAATAACACAAAAAACACATCATTTTATATATAATTTTATATATAAAATGATGTTTTTATATATATAATTTTTTTTATATAATACATATATATTTATATATATATATTTATATATATTTTTATATAATTTTTTTTATATTTTATATATAATTTTAATTCATTTTTGCTGGCTGGATATCCATACAATAATTTGTGAATACATCTGCGTCCGTTATATGTACATCAAAAACTAATATGGTGTTCTGATTTCCTTTTGTGATCTATAATGAGTAATGATCCAAACACTGCTGCGCAGGTGGTGTTGGTTCACATAGAGCCTGTTCCCGACCAGCCTCCCAAAGAGGTTCCCGGCTCCAGCCGCTATATCGTGGTCAAAGAAACAGAGGTAGTGCACATCACACGACAGCAGCTCCACTTTGTGGACCAGGAGTCACCTGACAGTGAGCTGACCTACACCGTAACCACGCCGCCTTTCAACGTCGGTCCGCACAGGTAAGTGTGTCCTCACCTTCAGAGAACCCACCAAGAGACTCGTCTGTCTGAACTGCCGCTCCTATGTCGATGTGCAGCTCTCCTGATGCGGGCAGGCTGTTCCTGGTGGACAGCATTCCGAAATTCACCAAGGACTCGAACGCACCAGTACTGAGGCTATTCACACAGGTAGCGCTTTGGGATTTGAATATGTTAAACCTTCTCTAAATGTATTTCCCCTTTATGTATATAATTAGGTAAGTCAGTTTCCCCCACTAACTCCTACGTCTGCCTTATGGTTCGACATGGTCATTAAGCATTGCGTCCACTAGGGAGCAGTGCTGAGTTCAACACCTATTTTATCTTTGTCCTTTTTTTGCTGATCTATTGTGGTGCATGCACAACAGCGCCCCTATGATTTCCAGTGGTACTGCTCAATTTCGCAAATTTTGCTTATGCAATTCTTACATGAGATTCAAATACTGTATAACAAACACTCAGAGTTGTGTATAAACTAGCCTTAGGGAAAAACATTCTGTTTATTTCTGTGTAAAGTTATGTACTGATCTAAGTACTGTATGTATTATATGTGCTTGAGGCCATTTCTACCATCTTCATCTCATGGGAGGGCCACATCAGAGGTTAGATATTATCAGAGTATTACAAAAAAAAACTATATTAATAAACTGTTCATATATATTATATTAAATAAGTAGGTATACAGTAAGTACAAATAGCATTTTAACAAATGTACCAGGGGCAAGACACATACTTCTGCTTTTAATTTACAAATGCAGACTTGAGTCTTCATATGAGTGGTGCTGTCAGTTCTAAATATAAAAACATGCTGCCTATATTTTCTTAATACCAGAATAAAAAACAAACAAAAACAGTCTTTTACCTCATACAATTTCAAACATTGAACTCTAAGTAACCTTCAATTTAAACACAGTGTATCCACTTCCCTTATCTGCTCTCAACTCAAAAATGTCTTCATCGCATTTCCCCTGCTCAGCCAGCGCATCTCAGTATTATTGACATTTAGATGAGGGAGGAAACGGACCAGAAATGTCCCACAGGCCAGGATTTTGCTGGTCCTAACATTCCTGCAAAAGAATGTTGCTTTGTGGAATTGTTGAGGATGTCCGCTATACCTAGTCAAACTATTTATTTGCCTTGTCTACGCATTGAAACTCCGGAACAGTAGTGAGGTGTGCTGTTAGGAGGACAGAAGACTTCAAGGTGGAGGTGGGACTACATCAAGGATCGGCCCTGAGCCCCTT
>NC_024307.1:21559950-21573365 GCF_000523025.1 Cynoglossus semilaevis | reverse complement strand
AGCTGGAGAAAAGTGTCAGGAGTGATCTGTGACAGAAGAGTGTCAGCTAAGGTGAAGGGAAAGGTTTACAGGACAGTGGTGAGACCAGCCATGATGTATGGTTTAGAGACAGTAGCAATAGGCAGAAGACAGGAGGCGGAGCTGGAGATGGCAGAGTTAAAGATGCTAAGATTCTCTTTAGGAGTGACAAGAATGGACAGGATCAGGAATGGTCATTAGAGGGACAACACAGACAGGAAGGTTTGGAGAAAAAGCTAGAGAAGCCAGATTGAGATGGTTTGGACATGTGCAGAGGAGGGACAGTGGATGCATTGGTAGAAGAATGTTAGAGATGGAGCTACCAGGTAGGAGACAAAGAGGAAGACCAAAGAGGAGATATATGGATGCAGTGAGGGAGGACATGCAGATAGTTGGAGTCAGAGTAGAAGATACAGAGAACAGAGAGAGATGGAAATCAATGATTCGCTGTGGCAACCCCTGAAAAAGGGAAGACGTCTACGCACTGAAATTGGTTTAAACATGTTTTAAAAACAAGATGGTAAAGTAAGCCAATAATAACCTTTGTAAAGCAATATTAATTTTAACAGCTTTATGTTCAAGTTTGGCTACAAATCCAATGAATGCTTTGATTTCAAAATTGTCAATTTTTTTAGGGTTTGAATATACTGATTAAATTAAATATTTTTGTTATTAATTTTAGACAAATTAAGAATTAAAACATTGGTCTTCGGACTTTTGACCTACCCTAATACAGCCAGGAGCAAGAACTATACAGAGATGCGGTTCCCACTTAAAGCAAAATAACACATCTTTTGTTCTATTATTATCAGGATCCGGAAGGCGAATTATTATTTTAAAATTTGAAAGATTATCTGTAAATAAAAAGTAATAGGAAATGACCCGATTCTCTTTAAAATAAATAAAAGGTTACATTTTCCCTGTGGCCCAGTACTGGTCCACCAACCGGGCTTTGTCGACCCCTGTAATTTTCCCTGTGGCCCACCAACCGGGCTTTGTCGACCCCTGTCCTAAAATCCACGTTTGTATTTTTCTTTTTCCAGCACGCAGTGAACTACATGAAAGTAGCCTACATGCCTCCGATCCCAGACATCGGCCCTCACCCTCAGTATATCCAGTTTGTTCTCTCCGTTACCAACGCTCTAGGCAAAACCATCACTGGGATCTGCTTTAACGTCACCGTAACACCAGAAGACAACCAGCCTCCACAGGTGGAGAAGTACACCGCGTCGTTCTCCTATTATTGACTGAACACAAGTGTGTGAATATAAAAACTGTATATATACTTCTCTTACAGATAGTTGCCAGTGCTCTGACTGTAGATGAGGGAGGAGAGGCCAGGCTTGACCCACGGATTTTGCTTCTGTCAGACGTGGACTCTATGGAGGAAGCCCTGCAGGTCAAGCTCAAGAAGACACCTCAGCATGGAGCTCTTCAGCTGGGGGGCTCCGTCGTAAAACCAGGCCAGGCTTTCACTGTGCACGACCTGAGAAGCTACAGTGTTAGGTCAGACACTTTGGTACTCTATGGCCTACTTCATGGATTGATAAAAGCAATATTAAGTCACACAAAGCATGGAAATAATTTGTGTAAAAATGTAACAACGATTTCATCCATGTGTCATGTGTTATGTCGTGTACAGCTACAAACATGACGACTCAGAGACGCTAGTGGATGACATTGAGTTCACGGCAACAGACGGCACTAATTCAGTGGATTTTGTCCTGCAAGTGAAGGTAATGACTGTAACTGTGCCTCTTCATAAATGTGGTGAAGTAGTTCTCACATTTCTACATGGACCAAATTTTCATTGGTTTCTAAGAGTGCAGCTTTTAAAGGGGATGTATGATGATACTTTTATGCAAATTAATGTAGTTCCTAGATACAGAGTCAAGTCAGTTTTATATAACAGCTAATTCTGTCTACATCAGTGAGGTTAAATGTATAGTCACATATATTGACGCATTGTTGCTGGTGTTATACAGACACGCAAAGCAGTTAAATAATGTGTATATATATGTATATATGTCTATATATGTATATGTGTGTATATATGTATATATGTATATGTATATATATATATATATATGCACATACATATGTATATATATATATAGAAATATATATATATATATATATATACATATACTATATATATATATATACATATATACTGCATACACACAGCACAAAACAATGTAAAATGCTGAACCACCAGAAAATACATCAAGAAGACCAATATATGCAATAAACATATGAATGTATGGTAAGTTTAGTTTCCAATTACTTGCACTCTCGTCTACTGTCATTGTTACAGAGATAAGGTAAGATAAGGTAAGAGCAGGTGGTATAAATCTGTATATTACTGTATAAAGGTTAAGCCCTATATTTTCTAAAAGAGGATCACTCTATTTAAAAGTGAGTTCCTCAAATAGTTTTGTCTACCACTCGTAGATTGTAGAAAAGTGAACTATTTGTCATTGTGACACTGCACACAACCAAATGTGACTTCTGCTTTGTACCCATCAAGTGAACAGTGAGTAGCTTTAAGCACCCGGGGAGCAGTCTGTGGGGACGGGGGCCATGCTCAGAGCACCTCAGTGGTAACTTGGCAGCTGGTGGACTCAAACCCGAAACCTCTGCTTCCTTAACCACTAAGCCACCACTGCCTAATTGTAGTATTTCCATTGAATACTGTAGTTCTCAGCTGTAAAAGGTTGTCTTATAGCGAGGTAAACACAGGTACACAGTGTAACCTGGGAACCTGTGTTTACTAAAATTAGTTTCCGTTTGACAACCAGGTAAATGAAAGAAAGCACTGAGAGTGGAAAAAAATGTGTAACAGCTTGACATTTTATTCTGTTTCTTCAAAACTTCCAAACCACTCCAAAATGACTGCACTCCGACTGTGATCTCCAGGTAACGCCTATCAACGACGAAGTCCCAGTGCTGGTCGCTGGTTTGAAACCGGACCTTAGATGCGAGGAGGGAAAGGAGACGGTCATCACAGCCGAGTACATCTTTGCGTCAGACGCGGACAGTGACAACAGCAGCCTGAGCTTCATGATCGCAAGGCAGCCGTACCACGGAGTGGTGCTCCGTCGGGGTGTGGTGGTCGACCGCTTCATTCAGGCAGACATCAGTGCTGGGATCGTCACCTACAAACACACAGGTAGAGTAAGGAGTGAAATCTTTAAAAAAAAATTGGTTCCTAATCATTTATACGTAGTACAACGTTTATTTAATCCCAAAGATGAGTACTGTTTAAGAAATATTGCCAGGCTTGTACATAAGGAATAGTTCAGAGACTTTACCTGTAATTGTAGTCTTGATAAAAATGGACACTTTTATAGTAAATGTATGGTGGGATTGGCCATCACTACGCTAGATCCTTGATGCATTAAGTTCTGCTTCTCTTCGTGTCTATTCACCTCCATTAGTAATTATTACTCTGTTATGATGCATCACTGGAGATTAACAGGACACAAAAATTCAAATCAAATTTAAAAGTCAAATTAGAAATAAACATGAACTTTTTTATATATTTCCCTGCATTCAAATGACAGACAATATTGTCAAATGTTAAACATTAATAATTTGTCTGGTCCATGTCCATATGCTGAAAGTAAGAGTTAACTCATTTGTTGATGTTCGTTTCTTTTACTAAACCATGTCAAATGTTAGCGACATTTTCCCAATTCTCTCCTCAGACACATTGTGTTGTTTGTATGACTACTGTTGCAGGACTTGAGATTGGACTCACTCCCCGCCATGACACCATCACCTTTGTCATCTCGGATGGAGAGACAGAAACCACGGCTCTGTGCTGCAGTGGAGGAAACCCCCCTGGTGGTAGAAGCCGAGTGCAAATAAGGGACAGTCTGCCAGTTTATGACCTCCACATCACAGTGTTTCCTGTCGATAACCAGGCACCTTCACTAACAACAGGTGGGACACATCACAATTTTGGTGGTTTGAACTATCAACATAGTAATCACAGCCAAATGAACAGGAAGTGAGCAGAGCTTTTACATCAAAAGCGCTTTCTAATTGAAAACATTGTCTCCTGGTGCATCTACAAGTGTTTTGTAAAATTGCTTGTATTGTAAAAGTTAAAATCTCTTCAAACCGCTGACCTTGTTGACCTTCTTATATGAAATACCAATGCAAGCAGTAAAGAACTAAATTGCAGTACGAAAATTTGGGGTTGCTGAATCTGCAGAAGTAGAGTTCAAGTATTTGAGTGAAGTCCTTCTATCGTGGTAGTTGCGTTCCAAGACCCACCCCAAAATGGGAAAAATTGCAAAGTAGAGGCGAGATAGTTATTATATTATTTACGTATATATTTACCCTTTACGATCCTCCCCCACACTGTTATCAACCCTCCCTAGACTGTATTACCCTTCCTCACAATTATATACACAGTAGAGTTGCAGAATGGCGACGGAGAGTGAAGTGAACGAGAGACTGGCCGACAGACAAGGACAGATGCTGAGAGATGCTATGACGCATGAGCCAATCAGAGTGAGGAACACAAGACCATGCTCAATTAGCCAATAGTACACCGAGTACTCATTGTATTAGCCAATAGTATGCTGTGTACGATCTTGTTTAGGTAAACAAAGCTACCGGCGATTGTTCGCAAATGCGCTCATCTCAATTTCAAAACGAGATTCCCCATTTTTAAAGCCAAAAAAAAAGAGCTGATAACAAAAAATCTGCGATGTACTGAGGGATCGAAAGGAGAACCGCGATATAGAGAGGGAATACTCTATACAGCCCGAAACAGATCCTGTTATTTGTAATTGGTGCATCCTTATTTTTAATGGTAATTTAACTTTGTCTTTGCAGGAGACATCTTTACAGTGGATGAGGGCGGAACTGCAGCCATTACTGCATCTCATCTAAAGGCCTCTGATGCAGACACTGTCCTAGATGAACTGGTCGTCAGTCTGATTTCTCCACCCCAGGTTGGCTACATTGAAAATGTCCTGCCTAGTCCAGGCTTTGAGAAAAGCAACATGGGCATCAGCATAGGTGACTGCAGTAAAACGTGCTACGCATTTCCACACAGACAGGAAAGATGTATCAAGAAAAATAAATGAAAAGTATATTTTCTCTATCTTTGCAGCTTCTTTTTCATACAAAGACGTCCTTGACGGACATGTGAACTACGTTCAGTCCAGACACCAGCGAGTGGAGCCCACTGCCGACCAGTTCATGCTGTGCGTCTCGGATGGCAAGCACGTCTCGGCCCATGTTCCCTTCTTTGTTATAATCAAGCCAGTGAATGATGAGATCCCCCAGTTCATAGCCCGCAACATCACAGTAAGTTTCACTAGGCAATAAAATGTCAAGAGTACAATCTAGTGTTCCTAAATACTCTTTTGTGATAAGGTCCGTGAAGGAGACATGACTCCACTGGACTCATCTGTGTTGAATGCGTTGGACTTGGACCTTCCCAGAGACGTACTGCGCTTCAGCATCGTTAAACCTCCTCGACATGGCAGCATTGTCAGCCATGGCAGCGAAGGGCTGGTCAACAAAAGACGAGAAGCCGGTCTGCCGTCTACTGTGGTTGATTTCACAATGAGCAGTTTAGTTAATGGTGAGGTTAACGCCACACACTCTGACCCTAACACCGACGAAACCAACATCACACATTGTTTTTGTACTGTTGACAAAATGAGTGAGTTCACCAATTAATCAGTAAATTATGATACATAAACAGAAAATATTAAAAAACGAAATCGGGCAATGAATACAGAATTCTTCAGAAAATTATACAGTTAATTTTCGGTGATTGAATGTGGCTAATAGCAATTAAATGCATAATTACATGCAAAATTCTTTAATTAATTAAAGCCCATAGGATGCCCATGTGGCCATAGGAGTAATAACTTTGACTCCGGTATTTCCCCTACACCAGGCATGGGCAAACTAAGGCCCGGGGGCCGGATGCGTCCCGTTCAGCTTCTTAATTCAGCCCACCAAACTTTTCCAAATTATATAATTTATTTATATTATCATTATACTTGTGCCTTTTCCCTGCAATACCCACATTTCCCCAATAGATGGAGTAGAAAATGCTAAAAGCGTTTTAGCCTTTATGCATGACTTACAAGTCATTTATCTTAGGTAACACAAACGGTCCATCTATTTGCCGTGACCCCACCCCCCGTTCAATTTTAGGACAATTGTGGCCGATGAGTCATAGTTTGCCCACACCTGCCCTACACCAATGATCTCAAACTCAAATGTAGGACCATAATGTGTTTATTAAACAAAAAACAAAAAAACAAAGCAAGAAAAAAGCCAGATATTTTTGAAAAAGAAGCTTACAATTAAAGCTTAAAATTCTTCTATGTCTCAACTTAAATATTATAATCAAATAAGTATAAAACCAACGATATTTGCCACTGCCAGATTAATGTTTGATCTAGTTTGTTAGAGAAGAACATGTTCCCATCAGAGTCTGGGTCTATCATCATAACAGTATAACAGACAGCATCAGAGCAACAGCCAGTAAACAAGTATTGCAAATTACATGGAATTCTGAAAATATGATGATAATAATAACGCTGTTAATGTGTGATAAATTCATACACTAATTTAATAACATCCTGACCCAGTCCCATTTTTCTTGCTATAATACTCAAATTTAAACTTTTTCACAAACTCAAAGCTCTGTGAGTGTGTCAGCTTATGTTGCCAGACTTGAGTCGACAGTAGAGTATTTGTTACACAGCTGTGATTTTCAATGTCCTTTTTTTTAAGTAAAGTTAATCCATACAAAGATCTTGAACAATTTAGAACTGTAAAAAGAAGTTGTCGGATTGTTTTCAATGTTGACAGATTTGCAGGGCTCTGGTCTTGTTGAATACTATTACTAATACTACTTTACTATTATTTTCTCAGAATTCAGCTCTTTTATTCAAAACATTGCTACAGTGTATTTGTTTTAAATTACATTGTGATCCTTGGAAATGAAGAATGAAAAAATGACGTTTGATATAAAAACTTAATTCAATTTAATTAAAAATACTCCTACAATACCTCAGTTATAACAGCAGTTGTGATGAGTCGCATAAATACCGTCATTTGCTCTCAGGTGATGAGCCAATGTATGCGCACGACGACTCTGAAAATATGGAGGACAGTTTCACCGTCCAGTTAACAGATGGTCAGAACCAGCTTCACCGACAAGTGATGGTTAAAGTGCTGCCAGTCAATGACCAGGAGCCTCGTATCACAAGGTTGAACAGATGCCAACAACTTCATAGCTTGTATCGGAAAAAATGACAAATTAAGTGCGTGACTCCCAGAAATAAGAAAAATAAAATAACTGTCTTTCTCATTTTTGTTTCCTTTAGAAATAATGGTCTGGAAGTGGAGCCCGGAGAGAGCAGGCTGATATCCAGTGTTACGCTGTTAGCACAGGACGCTGATACTCCCTCCTCAGAGGTCAAATACATATTTGAGAGTGTTCCTACACAGGGATTACTTCAACTTAAGGTTGGTGCTTTTTTTTTTGTTTTTGTGTTTATAAATACAGGGGGTCCTCGGTTAACATCGCCCATAGATTTGTCTTAATAAGTCTTTATAAAGTTAGGTCTAGTTGGCGAACATTTGGCAAACAGAGCCAACTAGTTCCGTCTAGATCAGTCATGTATTATATTCTTAAAAGGTCACTAAATCCAACCATTCAATTTATACTGAACAAGCAGTTGATTTGTGAGCAGGTATTACACTAATTAAATTATAAATAAATAAATTATAGTCTTTATAGTCATTTGTAACACAGGGATACAACCAAATGTGACCTCTGCTTTTAACCCATCACCAAAGTGAACAGTGGGCAGCTTTTAGCGCCCAGGGAGCAGTGTGTGGGGACGATGCCTTGCTCAGAGCACCTCAGTGGTAACTTGGCAGCTGGTGGACTCGAACCTGAAACCTTGGACCCAAGTCCGCTTCCTTAACCACTGAGCCACCACTGCCCCCATTTCAGTCCCGCAGTGGGGAAATGTACTGTACTGTCTTTGCAACCAACACAGGCTGCTAAAGGAGGCACCATTAGGGATATATGGTCACTCTAGGAATCGAACCTACGACTCTCTGCTTTCAAGACAGGCGTGCTGTAGTGTAGAGGAGCTGGGAAATGCTGCAATATACCAGATTTAGTACCAGGCTATGAGAGGCTACTTAAGACACTAGAGTGCACTGGTCCAGGACTAGTTGACAATAATAGTTTTGCCTTTAAGGTAATTAAAAAAATATATAAAATAATAGCAGTATTTAATAAAACCTTTTTTTTTCCTGGAAGGTTTTTTGTATTGAATATCAAACACTAGTGTGGCCCTTTAATTATATGACAGTTGCAGTGGTGGCCCCCTGCTCATTTGAGTTTGAGACTCTGCGTGTACGGTACATGACCTGCGAGTTTGAACATCAGGTGGACACAAATATGTCTCTCATTGTGGCTAGTTCTCTCTCAGGAAGGCCAGCACTGGGTGACGCTAACATCTGGGAACCACAGCACCCAAGAAATGCTGGACATGAACCTCCTCCGCTATGTGCACACCGGCATACACACCTCTGAGACGCAGGACTTCTTTGTCTTCCACTTGATGGATGGGAACAACCGATCGCCCTCACAACACTTTCACATCTCTGTCAAAGAGCTTAAGAAAGGTAGTAGAACTAGGAGTCAGAATTTCCTGGTAGCTCGGTTCTCATGTGTGGTTCTCATGGTTGTGTCTGTTACTCTTAGGAAACATCGCTGTCATTGTAAAGCCGTTGAACGTCAGCCAAGGTGACCGTGTGGTTCTCACGACGGACGTGCTTCTAGCCACAGATGGCGCTGAAATGCCAGAGGAGCTGCTCTACGTCGTTACTGTCCCTCCGAGTCAGGGACATTTAGAATACATAAAACATCCAGGACTGGCTATCTCCTCCTTCAGTCAGATGGACATAGCAGCAAACCTGGTAGTGTATGTGCACGACAACAGAGCTAGTACACCCAAAGAAAAATTTCAGTAAGTCGAGAAGATAAATAACTCTATACTATCGTTTGTTTTTGTTTTTTTTCTAGATTTATGGTAGTCAATCTGATGATTAGTCATATGTTCTGTTTATAACAACATAAACGTACTTTGGCTGGCTATGTATTTTAAATGGTGGTCTACGCTGAAGATAAACTACACATTACCTAAACAGGGACTTGGCATAAGTGTATAAAAATAAAATATAAAAACAGTAGAATTGGTTGAAATGACCTACACTAGCTGAATGTTAATCCCATTTTATGATGTTTTTAACTAAAGAGAATAGATTTTGTTTGCATATCAAATGGTCATAATTATGTATCACCTAAGACAATGGTGTCAAACATAAGGCCTGTGGGTCGAAACTGGCCCGCTAGTGGATTCAATCGCGCTCCAAGTTCGTGAGGTTTCGTAAAATTAGATTTAATTAAATATGAATATTTCCTAATATACTACAACTTCTTTGCATGGAAACTAAGGGGAAAAACGTGGACTTATTGTTATTTATCAGTAAGTATGCTATGACTGTACCTGTCCGGCCCACTTGACATCTAATCAGGCTGTAGGTGGCCCCTGAACCGAAATGAGTTTGACACCCCTTTTTCAAAGGGCTATAGCTGAACACATATTTAGTGTGTTCTACTCTCAAAATTCATGGAACTAAATCCACTTTGAACATTAACTACACTGATGGAGTGCTGTCTGATTCATTACATATGAATATTAACACATTTGTGCAGCACAAATGATCTGCAATGTTAAAGAAAAAATGAATATGCAATATGTAATGTTAATAAAATTAAAGGCAATATAATTTGAATGATTTTTGTAGCCTAACAGCCCTTTTTGTTGTTCAATAGGTTTGTGGTGAGCAATGGGAAAACGAGCCGAAATGGAAGTTTCGAAATGACCGTGGAAATGGTGGATCGCGTCCTTCCATCTCTTTCCTCCAACAAGGGCGTTACAGTTCCACAGGGATCTTCTATTATCCTGGGTTCTGATTGCCTAGCCTTGTCAGACCCCGACACCCCACCCACTGCTCTGATTTTCACCCTCTCTCAGCCTCCTCAGTACGGTAGGCTGCTTTTAAGGGGTGGTCGCTTAACTGCTGGAGCAAATTTCACCTACAGGGACATACAGGAGATGGAGGTGTCATATAAACATGACGGAGGGCCGTCACAGATCGACCGATTTGCTTTTACAGCCTCTGACAGCACCTTTCGTGGCTTCCTTCTGGATGGACGCTCACAGCTAGAACCTGTGTTCTTTACCATTCAGGTAAATAGGAAAATATGACAATTTAGTTAGTCCAAATTAAACAGAGATCTAGACATTTAATCTCTTTTCCAAGAAGTATTTTTGACTTTAATTCATGAAAGTCCTACAGCTTTCATTCATTCGTTTCTCAGTCATCTCTTGTCAGGTGTGCCCCAAGGCTCAATACTAGGGCCCCTCTATTTTATATTTCCCTTATATCCTGCTGTACTGTCAACCTCTATATCATCAGAGGTGAAAATGTTTATTGTATTGTTTACTGTTTAATTTCAGATTAAGCCACTGGATAAGTCACCTCCGAAGATTGTGAAGCTACTTCCTCTTTCTAAGGCAGAGCTCTTAGACGACGGACGATATGGAATCTTTCTGTCCTCTCTCCTTCTAAAGGCTGAAGACAGTGACAGCAGAGATGAAGAAATCATATTCTGCATTGTTCGTCCGCCCTACTTCGGTTACCTGGAAAACATCACTACAGGTTAGATGCTGTTTTTTTTTTAATCGCCTTTTTCTTTTACTTTTACCCAGTGACCTGAAGGTTCTGTTCTGTTTCCTGTTGCTAGGCAGTTTTGTGCATCGCCGTTTCTCTCAAATGGAGCTGAGCAAGAAAAACGTTGTTTACATCATCACTCCAGAGAAGGACTCACTTTCAGACAGCCTAGAGTTCACCGTGTCTGATCCTTTGGGAAACACGGGAACCTCTCATGTGTAAGGAACAGAACACTCTCAAACAGGGCTGACGTTTTTCAACATACATATTGTAGAGAATTTCTAGAGCAGGGGTCACGTACATGGGGCCTCGTGGGCACCTAGTGGCCCCGTGGGGTATGTCCTAAAAATAATACTAGTCAACAAGAGGGTCAAAAGTTGCACTGTTGCTGTATTTTTTGAATCAGTTCCACTTGCGATGATATTTAAAAAGGGTGGAATGACGATGGTAAGAAGAGTGACTACTATTGTATGTCCCAGAACTTAGTAACTTATTATTACGTTGTTGGGGGAGTCTGTATCAAACAAGTAGCTCTTTGTATTACTAAGTATCCTTGAAGGAGCTCTCAGTTTCAGAAAGGTTGGTGGTCTAGAGGAACTAGTGTTGCAGAAAAGTTTCTTTTAACAGTATTTATCAACTTGTTTCAATGTGCTTGACCCTGTTTTTGCAGCCTTGAATTCAGCTGGTCAAATGTGGAGCTCTCACAGACCGAGTGGTCTGTATGTGAGGAACAAGGAAGCGTCCTGTTGGATATCTCACGAAAGGGGAACCTGGCAGACTCAGCATACGTCACCATCACGGTCTTTTCTTATTTTAACTGTTCAATTATTAGTTCGACATTAAAGCACGTTAACATTAGGGATTAAATAATTAAAAAAGTGTCCTCTACACCATTTTACACGTTTCAGGAGAAAAACAAAGGTGTGACCTTTTACGTTTAATTACTAATATACATTTTCTCGTCTATTATCTGACAAAATGTCAGATAAAAATGGTTTTGTTGGGAAGTTTAATCTATCTAGGATTCATCATCATTGCTGGAGTAGCATTATGGCTAATATGTTACTGATTAATGTGTCTCTCTTTAGGTAAAGCCAGTGACTGCAGTTGCGGGTATAGATTTCCTTATAAGCCCATCTTCCCTCATCCAGTTTGATCCAGGTATGCAGAGAATGACAGAAAAAACTTGATTGATGTCCAAGACAGTTCATGAAATAGTTCAGTCAAATTTGCTTCTGTATCATTCTGAGCCATGTTGGTAGTCCAACCAGTAACCAGTAAGTGTACATTTTCTACTTAACCTATGGTGCAGTATATGGGGTATGGTGAAGTCTACAGTGATAACATCATAAACCTGGACCTACAAACATCAGAAAAAAACCAACACAAATATTATATATCCGTATGGTGAAGTCTACAGTGGTAACATTATAATCCCGGATCATCAGAAGAGTCTCCCTCCCAAAAAAACCAACACAAATATTATATATCCACGCATAGTGTCTTCCGCGCATAGCGTCCTGTGACGACACATTCATCCACACAAGAACAAGTTGGCGAGTTTTAACGTCATACATCGGAATGATGGAACATTCTAGACAACATCGTCTGCAAAAAGCAGTGTCGTTCTCCAGGTATTCGGTGGTCGGGTGCCCCCTGCCTACGACAGGACTTTCCTAATAAATTTATGGGAGATATAAACGTCACCATGAAACGCCTTACTTTTGCCCTTGAGCAAGTAGGTAATTTTATGTATAGTAATCCGTTTACTGTTTACAAAACAATGAAATTAATCAGATCGGTTAGAGAAGTGTTTCCCAAAGTGAGGGTCGGGGCCCATAGCTATTGTTTTTGGGCTGCAGCAAGGAAAATACATTTTAGTTTTGAAGTTTCTTTTTAATCGTACCCTAATTTGTAATTCTGTTATCTTGGTAATGATAATGCAGGTTTTGTTACAGTAGGCTTTTAATAAATAAAAAAAAAGATTCCCAATAATAGTGGCCTTGGCCATCCTCTGACGTCACCATGTGGGTTGTCTGCAGTTCAGCTTTAACAGGCGACGGGTTAGAGTCATAGAAAATGAATAAATTGTTGCAAAACTGACTTTGTTTGATCTCCTCTCTGGCAAAGCTGTAAACATTTAAGTCTGTTTGAACAAATGAATTTAATTTTAAATTAATTTAATTTAATTTAAAAGGTAATCAATATAGCCATTTGCGAATAGAGCATCAAAAGCTTCTGAAATACTTAGTTCTGCTTTTGCCATAATTTGTTGGAATGTGCTGTGTGGAGCCTCATCGTGAAAAACAAAAAGAAATTGCTGTTTCTCTGTGTGTCTGTGAAGGAATGTCAAAGAGGAGCTGGCAAATAGAAATCATTCAGGATCACCTTGAGGAAGCGGAGGAAACGTTTGAAGTGCTGCTGATCTCTCCTGAGAGCACCGTAATCGGTGCCACAAACAAAGCTAAAGTGACTATTAGGGATTCAGGAAGTAAGCTGTCACCCCGGTAATGCATTTATCAAATCCTCGATGCAGTACTTTGGTTGAACAATACCTATGTTTTTAACCCTGAATAGAAAACTGTTGGCTG
>NC_024307.1:21556819-21559888 GCF_000523025.1 Cynoglossus semilaevis | reverse complement strand
ATCCATTCGACTGGAGAAGCTTCCCTTAGACACCAAATCAGTTGTCTGGGGACGTGGGGATAGTTTTTCCAGACCTGCAAGTGTTCCCAAAAAGAAAATCAGAGTAACAGGAAATCCACGATCCGTAAGTTAGTTTTCCTCGACATATTAGTACCAATGACTCTTGTCTTAATGAGTCTTAAGTTTGTGTTTGTAGAACTCGTCTCCTGACTGTAATTCTTTTGTATCTTTTGTCCAGATCGCTCCTTCTTCCGTTTTTCACAACGGGACGGATGTCGTTTACACTGTAAGAACCAGCAACTCCAATCGGACTTCACCCTTTTTAGGTCAGATGACTCCCCGTCATTGCTTTCATTGTCATTTCAGTATCACGGCATCATGCAAATGAAAGTAGAAGATGAAACGACCCCGTCCAGAAAGGGCAGGAGAGCAAACGTCCGCGTGTCAAGCGGAGGAACACTGCAGCAGGCATTTGCAGTCCCGTTTAAATCGAAACAGAATCTCCAGAGAAAGACTGGGAAATCCAAGGAAATGAGGCCGATGCAAGGAGACGTGAGTAGAAATGTCTCTGTTAGATAGTAGATAGGACCATGGCCAGAAGCAACCTTTATGCTTCTGGTTTCTTGATCACACATCCCATTTTAATTTTAGAAGATAAAGAAAGTCTTGTTTTTCTGGAGTTACTTTTAGACAATGTCTCCTGGGTAAATAACAAAATTCAAAAAAAAAAATCAACTTCTAATATAAAACTCACTCAGCTAACAGCAAATCTATGCAGACCAATTGCAACACTTCTTTTTTTCACAAAACGTGACATATTTGTCGCTACATAGGTCAAAGGTGACAGCTCTATCCCAAAGCGCTGTGTGCCAGAACTGATGGGACTCTTGCATTTCAACCAAACAATGAATCAGCTCTTTCACTGCAACGGTGTGTCATGGAAACCCTGGGCTCCAACTGACCAGGTATCAAACCCACATAGTCCTTTTTTTTTTCCAGCACCATTCAGGTTTCACTTACATGTTTCTGCACATGGGAGATTTTGGTGCTCAAAACCACAGCCCTGCCATGGCTGGGATTTGAACTGGCAATCATCTAATCACAAAACCAGTCCTTGACCTAGATTGTGTTAGAAATATTTAGCTCTCTTGGTTAAGACAAGAAAATTAGAAAAAACTAAGATTTAAAAAAAAAAAACTTTCCCCCAATTTGGACATTTTAACGCTCTGAAACATGAGCGGAAAACTAGGTATAACAAAATTTGAAAATCTCGATGCTCCACTGTATTAGTATACCAAGTATAGAACCTTGTGGAACTCAGAAGTGATTGGCACTGTTTTTAGGTTGTAAAACTTAACAGAAAATAAGTAACATAAAATGTACGTTGCTAACCTCTAGTATCTATTCACATGCTCCTAAATTACAGACGGTTGAAGCTCAAAAGTGTCCCCGGGGCTGGACCTTTTATGGTGGCCACTGCTACATCCGGGCAACTGAACACAAAGCCACCTGGAGCACAGCTAACAAAGCCTGCAGGGAGAGGTACACTTTACACATTACACATTACACATATTGTACACCTTATGTCTTACTACAGTACTGCAATGATTCAAATGTGGTGCACTTAACTGGTTGACTGTCACGTGCTAAATCTATGTTAATTGCATTTTATGGCTCTGTAAATTAGCTTTTTTAAGCAGAAACCTCAGCCTTCCTTCCCTCTGTTTTTTTTCTTCCAGATATAAAGGAACTCTAGCCAGTGTTCTTTCTAAAAAAGATATGGACTGGCTTTGGGACTTCAGTGGAAGAAAACCATTCTGGATAGGTGTGTATTTGACTAAATCTATGAACAATACAAAATATTTTAAAAGTTTAAGTTTTTTAAATATATATATAGTTTGATGTTTTGCATTGGTAGGTATGAGTCATTTGGACTAACCTTAAAGAAAATCTTTACTTCTGTCTGACATAAAACGTATCATTAATCCCTGATTCCTTCTGCATGGTATTGATATTTGATATCCTTAAAATGACAAAAGATAAACATTTTTTAATATTGAGATAAAAAAGTTTTTTTTTTTAATCAGAAGATGTGATTTAATTCAGTCACAATTCTTTATTTTACATGTACATTTAAACAACATACATAACCAATATTTCTAAATATCTCATTCTCTGTATTTGTTTAGCTAGCATACAGAACTTACGTCTTAGATTTGCTGCTTTCTGATGTATTATTTTTTCTTTCAATTTTTGGAAGGATTCATATATACAGTAGTGTGACATAGTTACACCCTGACTTGTTTTATGTTTGTGTGTGTGTGTGTGTTACTGTACAAGGACTGAATGACCGGGAAGGCCAAGGTCACTGGGAGTGGGTGGGTGGTGAGCCGGTCACCTTCACTAACTGGAGAAAAACACCTCCCCGCTCCAAAATGAAGGAAAGCAAAAAATGTGTTCTGGTGTGGAGACGGGCCAAGTGGCAGACACAGGACTGTAAAACCAGTAGGGGGCATCGCTTTGTGTGTTCAAAAAAGACTTGAATATTGGTTTGTTGGTACCGTGTGGTGAGCGTGAAAACACTTTCCGAGGTGTTAAAGGAGAGAGGACTCATTTTTGAACACCTGCCGAAGGAACTTTTTAGGTTTTTTGATCAAACTGAACATTGTGAGAATTACTGTATCTTAATTTGTATATACACACATTATGTGACCTTGTTTACATTTGATAACTTTGTGTATGCTCTCTTCTTATTAGCTATTTAGACGTAATGTATGGTGTGTGTGTACGAAATATTCCCAAATGCTTACGTTAGCTATAGCATGTTATGAGATGAAACAGGTCTGGATTAAAAAAATAATCCTGGACTACTACTGAACCTTCAAGGATGAAATGACCTAGATAACTCAGATCCTTCACATAACAGTCATCTGACATCCAAAAGGAGCTCCTAATACAATGTGAGCAATGTCTCAGTCAAATTGTATTTGCTCTGGTGTAGGTTTGACAAAAATGTTGAACACATTCCGTTTCAATTAATCACGACCGAAACGTGGCGTGAGACGTCGA
>NC_024307.1:21551888-21556812 GCF_000523025.1 Cynoglossus semilaevis | reverse complement strand
TTCCGATCGTTTTACAGCTTTTTAGTCCCCGACTGTCACCATGTTCGGTAACTAGCCTTTAATCTAAAAGGACTATCGCAGAGTAATTCTCTTGGAGGAGTCTGTGTTGTTTTCCAATCATGCTTACTGTGATATATTATATACAGTATATAATGTTTTGATATGAATTCATTTATGCGACAGGTTCCTGAATTGAGAGCCATAGGAAATAAAGCTAATATTATGATCCAACTCCTAGTCCGGTACAGGGACAGCATTGGTTAAAGTGTGTCTGATAAACTCCTAGACCGGTACAGGGACAGCATTGGTTAAAGTAAAGTTAATGGGACCCATATTTGGATTTGAACATGAAGTGCTTCATAGATTAATCATGGATTGTAAGACATATTATCAAGTTGAAACAAAAACGAAAACTGCAAAAAAAAAAAAAAAAATCACTTATAATAAGTAGTCAGTTTTGCAAATTTAATACAATTTAATATATAATATAATAAACTAAAAAAATGTATGCAGATAATTGATGAGAATTGCTTTTATTGAAAATATTCTCTTTTTTTTTGCATCCAAGCCTCCCAGCCTTTTTAAAATTGTATATATTTAATCCAGTTGAGCCAGATAATGCAAAGCAAATGTTTTTTTTGGTTTGTTTTTTATTTTAATATTAACACTGGAATCTCTTCTATAGCAGGTTTGTCCAAAACTGAGTAAAGTTAGTAAGTTTTCAAGTCAAATTTGAATAACCGAGTCAAAGTGAGTTTTTCATTAAATGTAAAGTTTTGTCGATTCAACGTCATGGTAAATTTCTTTTTTTTTTTCCTGATAGAAAACAGAACATCTGAGACTTCGTACCAACAATTTTTGCAGTTACGAAAAGAAAAATGTCTCGTGTCATTGTCTTTACAGTCTCATGAAAATCTAATTACTGTGTTGTGGTCTTAGCGATTCCAGGGATTGGCTACGGTCAGGTCTGGGCTGCACACCACTGTTTGTCCATGTGTGGTCCAACTGTATGTATGAAGAATTTCATTAGAACTCTACAGCTCAGGTGACGTCGAGGTCCACAGGCTACGACTGTAATGTATTTGCACGCTTGTGTAGTTACATTAAGGGGTCACTGTGGGGGGTGTGGAACATTTCTGTCATTTATACATCCTTTGCAGTATACAGCTATGTTTTATGTCAAGTATATTTAGGTCAGGATGTAGATGTCGTCACACAGTTGCTGTTTTTCAGATCTCTGCCAGCGACTCTCACAAACCACAAGGTTAAGAGGCAATGTGATTATCCCCATCATGTGATCTACAACAGTGGTATGAAAGGAGGCCTTTTATGTACTTTTAGAGCAGTGCTCTGAGGTTCTCCCCACTGGACGCACACAGCATTTTCCTGCGCAGCTCGGTGAGTACATTTACAAACTACATCTACGCAGAAACACAAACGTGTGGAGGAAATGGAAAACAACGTATTATTGATCACTGGTTAATTGATTATTACCTGTAATATAATAATAGCAGCAGACAGACAAATGACAGAAAACAGGCAAAGCCAACAAAAATAGACAAGGTCTTTTAACGTTTCTCTTCTTTCGTGTAAAAATAGGGAGGGAGGTTCAAAGTGTTTTTTTATTGAATTTTTTTTTTGTACATGTATTTTTTTTTCAATAAAGAAGTGAAGAATTTTATTATTTATAATTATTTAGTTGGATAAAAGGTCACAATTTTCCATTTAGACAATGTATCAACATTTTAGTAACTTAAGCTAGGCAGCTAGCTGTCATGGTTTCATGTGTGCTTGCAAATGTTCTACAATCCAGTAGTGTAATGTTCTTATTAGCCAACAGAACGAACTACCCCTTGGAAATACTAACATTTTAATTTGTTAACATTGCTGGGTATTTTTAGAGTGGCCATTATGTGGCGGTGAGTACTGCATTTGACTAGGGATTTCCAGTAATATCCGCCGACCAATATTATCAACCCAATGTTAGCATATTATGTAATATCTGTAGGAATCGTTATCGGTTTTTCCTCCGATAATGAAAACCCAATAAGGCAATGTCTGATTTCTGTCAAATGATGTCTGCTCTAAAAATAGCTTTGGAGATAAACGGCTGTACATTAAAGTGAAAGTCACTAGATGGCAGCATTGCAGCTCATTTCATTAGTCTTATACAGTGGTTTGTACAGATAAAAAAAATATTACTAGTCCTACATATATCTGTATCGTTTGATATCAAAATCAGAAATGAAGTGTTTGGACAATGTCGGAATATCCGATATCGGCAAAAAGTTAATATCGGACATCCCTACACTTGACATTATCCTGCTCCATGCAGCGCAGCGTTAGCTGTTGGCTAGAACTTTAGATTGATAGAACTTTATTAATCTCTTGGGGAAACGACCGAAGGTTGGCTGGAAAGGTTGGTTCTTGGTTGGATTTCAAGTCTTTCAAAGCAATCACATGACAAAAGTTCAGGGACTACCAGGACATTTTACCAGGCTTCTAAAAATAACTTTGAACGGAACATTGCAAAGTACTTTGTAAATGTATTCCCGTAGTACTAAGGTTAAATTCTGCTTTGTTTGTTTTATACCAACTGCTCAAAACTCATACTTCACATTTCTTTTTCTACTCCTGGTATGTCTTTTCTGCTCTAAATCATGTTCATTGTGACCACACTGGAAGTCAAACGACAAATACACAACATACAATTAACGAAAAGTTTCCAACGCCTTTACAGCGATCGTTCTAAAAAAATTAGCAAGCGCGTAAAAAGTAGGATTTTTTTTTAGAGAACATATACAACAACCAAGTATTCAAATAGTAAGGAGTCTCTTAAAGTGATGTATGGAGTGCAGTAATTATCATGTGAGATTACAGAGTCAGTTGAATCATCACTTTTCAGTGTGACTCATGTGGTTACCAAAGACGTATTTGCATTTCATCTTCTGACATGAAAATTATCGCTTGCCGCCATTGTGTGTTGCAGGTTTTTATCCTTCATTAACCATCCGACCCCTGACATTGAGCACCTGGTGAACCGAAGCAGTGAGGAGAATGGATCCGCATGCCTCTGGCCAAGATGCTCACCTCAGCCCTGGACCACCATTCCAATGGCTGTCCTTTGCTTATCAGGGCTTGACCGAAATCCCTTATGACACTATTCTCAAGCAGACAGACAGTCTGGAGGTGCTGGACCTGAGTTTCAATCTCCTGGAGGAGTATCCTTCGCTTTGAGGAGTTGTGTTTGTGTCTTCCTGAAGCATTAACTTTAGGGGAAACGAGGATAATGAGAACCATGAGGGTGAACCAAAATAAGACACAGGTTAAACTCTCAGCCCCTAAAGCAGAGAGGAGGTCAACAGCTGGATGGCGTTACCAAAGAGACCTCCTTATTTTGTACAGTGTGATTTATACCAAAGATTACAGGGAGAGGCGGGGGCTTAGGGGATCTCAGTCAGTGTTAACTGTATGTAACCAAAGATTACAGGGAGAGGTGGGATCTCAGTCAGTGTTAACTGTATGTTTATTATTTCGTACAAACCGAATTGTCCCATTAAATTACTACAGGTGGGTATGTCAACGATCAAAGACGTCACTGTACATCAAAATGCGTATTTCCAGGCAAATTTCCCGGCAAGTTTCTCCTTCATTCAGTCTCTATTGGAACCCGGCTCTGCTGGGTCAGTTGGAAAGGCTCAGCACGCTGATCCTGGATTGTAACAACTAAACGTCCCCCGGCAAGTTTCCCCTACATGCCTAGCGTGACCACAGTGTGCATCAACAAGAACAAGATCAACAACCTGCCGGTGTTCGTGGAGGAAGTACGACGGAAGTTCCCGAACATCAAGTAAGCCAGGAGCAGTGTCACGTCCTGCTGCTGGTGATCTCACTGTGTTTCCTCGTGTATTAGCATATGAATAGATGTCCAACACTACCAGTTTGAGCCCTGACTGTAACTGATGTTTTTCAGTATATCATTAGCATCTACAATGTCCACTTAAGTGGCTCACTTCTTCCTATAAAAGACATGCAGTTTGTAGATTGGGTCTGATGTGCATATAAGTAGTAAACCAGGATGTACCCTGCCAACTGACCAAAGTGGGCAATGCTAGAAAATCTACTGTTTATATGCATAATTCACACAAAAGAGGCAACTCTGCAGTTTTATATAAGCATTAATGCTTTAGCTCTCATCTCCCATATAGGGTATAATCCTTCAATAAATGCTCCTCCAAAAGGTGGAATCAAAATCCTATAGTAAAAATCTAACTCGAAAGAGTTTAGAGATACTCAAACCTGTTGAAGAAGAACCTCAGTGTCTTTCTTTAATTCCTGCAACTATGTCAGGGTTGTGTTCAACTAAGCGGGATTAGGTTTAACTTATTAGTCAATAGAAACTAAAAGGTCATTATATTCAATTACATAGACTCACGTGGTATTTTTGGTCGACCATATGTATTTAGCAACAACTTTATGTAGTTTATGTAAATCTTGTATTATAATACTTAAAACTTCATACAGTACAGCAATACAGTGGCTCTTTGTGAACTAATGAATTGATAAAATTGTCTCCTTGGGTTGTTAAGTACTGACCAAGTTTATAAAAAATGTTGGTTATAGACCAAGCATGGGCAAACTAAGGCCCGGGGGCCAGATGTTGCCCGTTCAGCTTTTTGATCCGGCCTGCCAATCTTTTCCAAATGATATAATTTATTTATATTATCATTTTACTTCTGCCTTTTCCCTGCAATACCCACGTTTTCCCAGTAGATGGCGTAGAAAATATTAAAAGGATTTTAGCATTTAAGCCTTTATGCATGACTTTAACGTCATATATCTTAGTTCAAACAAACACTATTTTCTCCTGATCCCCGCCCCCCTTCCAATTTTAGGACAGTTGTGGCCCACGAGTCAAAAAGTT
>NC_024307.1:21534154-21551080 GCF_000523025.1 Cynoglossus semilaevis | reverse complement strand
TTTTTTTTAACTAAGCTGAGCTTGTTTTAAAAAAAAAAAAAAATCTCTTCCAAAATAAAAGTTTCCCCGCATGTTTTTACGTCATGTGGATAGAGCATTGTAACCTTGGGTCATTTTTCTACAATAACTATTTTATTTGGTTGTTTGCTTATTTTGGTAGTTCGGTCAGTAAAGGTAAATGTTTCTGCTTTTTTGTTCTAATTTGTATTTCTGAAGCGGTAAGATGTTGCTTTTTGTTAGGTATTCACACGTGGTCTAAACTCTGCACCTCACGCCTTGTGGGGTTTATGCAGTTTACAAACCCGGATATGAATGTCGAGGTAATTTAACTGAAATTTTTGAAGTAACTACTGTAGTAAGTAAACATTTTTTTCAGGTACATTAATTATGAATAAAGTCTTCCGCCCTTGTACATACAACAACACATTTCTAATATTAGCCCTGTGACAGAGAGTAGTTCTTGTTCTTGTTTTTCTCACAGCATGTGTGCTACTGATAACACTGATAAGATCATCAGAGCTTTCAGGAACCTCAGTGGTTGGGTAAAGGAGGCCCGATTCCTCTTGAGAAACGTCAAGTTATTTCCGAACTCATTTCCCCCCCCCCTGTTCACACTGAGCTGCTTTTTTTCAGAGGCTCCTTCTTCCCTCAGTGTTTAATCAGACCCGCCGTGTTTGTTGTCTTATCGCAGTTCCTTCCTCGGCACAGGACATTCTCCGTGTCCAACGTTAAATGCCAACTTTATCACTGTCTAGCTTTCAACAGCTTTCATTGGGCTTAAAACTCAATACCAAATCTGAATGTCGACACTAAACACATGACAATTTAATCAAATTAATCCATGGCGTTTACTGCAGTTATATTTGGAGTACTCATTTGTGTGGAGATCCTTTCTCTCTGTTCAGTGTTAAATCTCCAAGGACTAAATATGTTGTGCAAACGCAGGTCTGGACAAGACTAGAATAAATTCCCTGAATAATCAGCTGTTACAGTTACTGTTGCCTCGGGCGTATTTACTGACGTTGTTGTTGTTGTGTTAGTCTGTCATTTTCAACCTGTACTGTCAGTAATACCACTGACAAATTAGAAACTATGAATACACAAAGGTACATAAAGCAATATTTTTTACACAATGTTAATCTTTTTAATTTAATTTGTTGGCAATTCCCTTTAAAGACACAAAGAACACTCAACCATTCATTGCCCGAGGATATAAATATTTAATTGCGGTGTTTTCCTCCATGTGTAGAACATGTCCAGTCATGCGATCGGCTTGTGAGGTGCTGCCTTTTAACCGGAGATGTTTAACCAGAGATGTTGATCATTTAGGTTTGTTCATTAACAGGACAATTCTTCATCATTTGTTGTGAAGTAAATCTTAAAAAATTTCACTGGTATACACTGGTCATACATTTTTAAAAAAACAAAAATCTGAGCAGAAATGCATAGGAGGGTCAGTCTGCTTTTCTCGTCAGGTTAATGATCAATGTAAAGAATTAATATGTACTGTATATTTAATTTTTCTTTTTTTCATAGGGTCAAATGTCCTTTAATGAAGCCCAGGGTTTCGTTTAACTGAGAGCCATAATCAGTACCACAGTAACCCCTGTGTCTTACAGGCTTCTGCAGGCCAAAACAAGCTAGAAAACAGACAGGTAAACACACTCAATATAACAAATACAATTCTGTCTTTTTAAATACATGTTTGTTTACAGAAACTGTGTAGCAACAAGTTGTAAGCAGGTGCTTTCGGTATATGCAGCTTTAAAATCGCATTATTAGGACGTGACTTTAACGCCATTTAAATGCACCGTCTCACTTTGTGAACGCCAGTGAGTACCATTGAATTTCTAGTTATGCTGATATTGAAGTTGTTGTCATTTAATTTTATTTTTTAATTTTTTTTTTTATTCCTAGAGTCCTCCTGCTTTGGTGCTGAGACATTTATGTTGAGCTTCGACCGAGAGGTTGTCAACAACCACATCCCTTCCTTCACATCTGCCATCTGCCTGATGTTTGGCAGTTACTACTGCTTCAACATACACTACCTGGTAAAACTACAGTCCACACTTGAGTTCCTCCAACGGGAAAAATTGATTTCTTTATCATTATTAAAATTACAAATAGTTCCTAGCATACCCTGCATGCAGTAATACTGAGTAAACTCTGAGTAAAAAAAATGTTATCAGTCAGTCCCAGAGTCTTGACACTGATCTCAGACCTTGCCGACCATGAGTGGACCTACCAGTGATGTTGAGGGATGATGTGATAAAAGGTACGTTTGATATGATATACACTGCAGATATTTTGTTGTTAAAGGTGTGTACCTATTAAATCTGTCCACTGCAATCATTTTAAAAACAAACAAAACTAATTTTGTTCTCACCCCTTCTCTCTCTCATGAAGGAGTTTCTTTTCATCTACAGAGGCATCAAAGTTGAGTGTAAAAAGAAAATAATCGTTGGCTTTTTTTAAACTTAGTTTGTAAGTAGTGTTTTTACTGCAGTTTGTTGTGCTGCAAAGAAAAAAGTTTGGACTTCAAATAGTTTGTATTGGAAAGTACTATTGTGAATGTCTTTTGTGATTTTTGGAACATTAACTATTCTGTTTGGACCTTAATATTCGCAAGAATCTATGGTATCTTTTACAGAATAAATTTGTAGCTTACAATTTATACCGTTAATTGTACAGAAAAATAAGGAATCAAGCACACTTTCTAACCGTAAAGTCAACATTATCAAGCCTACGGTTAACTACGGTTGCTGCCATTGTAATGTTAAAATAAAAATATTCCCATGTCAATTTTAAATAAAAACAATGTATTTTTCAAATAATAGAACTTTATTTTACAATAAAAATACTGAAGAACATAAATTTATTTACCGTAAATGAAGAAAGTATTTTACGGCACTTTTTCGGCAACCACGGCTGCCGGTACTTTACCGTAAAAACAGCAGATTTTTTTTTTTTTTTTAACAGTGTATATACATATAATACTTCTGACACAAAACTCAAGTTTAGACAAAAACTGTATACAACTCAACCCTCATAAAAAGAATTCAGGGTGATATTCAATAAAAGTCAAATTAGCTTATTTGGGCGATACAAATCATAATGACTTGACTTAATCAAGAAAAGCCCTTCTTTCTCGAACTTATTCTCTTGTACTTTTGAACGTCGTACCTTCCAGAACGACATGCGCGACTCTACAGTACCCGTAACATCCCTGTTTGCGGGGTCGCTGAACACAAACAACATTCTCATAATGGTTGCCATCACAGTTTTCCAAATACACACCCTGCCTGGACCTGGCTTTCTTACTGCAGCTGTACTCCAGCCATTGGCCATCGCAGAAGGTGAATACATTGATGCCAAAACAGTCAGCAGCTGCTTGAATCTCGACCTCCGTCGCCCAGCTGCCCAAATAAGGCATTTGAGATGCCTCCAAATAATCGGCCATTGACGAATAATTACTGCGCAGAATACTCTCATAAGCCGCGGCGTTGTTTTCCAGGTGTTTGACCACAGCCAGTCGAAACCTCAGGTGATGCTTCTGGCTGCCGCACACAGTTTGACTGAGGGCTCTAAAGAAACAGTTTCCATCGGCTTCTGTTTCCTTATTCTTACATGGAGCTCCTAACGAACCCCACCGTGTGGATGAGGGGACTTCACATTTCTCCGGCTTTATACGTAGCTTCTTGCACAGAGCTGACGCCACGTTATTACGAAGAGGATTGAAGCGCAACTTCTTCCCTCTGACATTGCCAACAACAACCAAATCCGGGCTTGACCCATTCCGCTCCCTACGACTGCTCGTCGTGGAGTCTTCTCTAACTTCTGGTCTACTTCTAGACATTTCCAGTTCACTGCCCCGTACTTTCATGTTGCTTAGCTTTTCCTGAGTGTTCGTCTGTTAGTTTCTTTGTCGGCCCCGACGTTCCAGTAGTTGCCTAAAATGAATTTTAGTCCTGTTAATAGCAGTTAGCATGAATGTTCTATGTTTGAATTAGCTGTTTGGTAGTTACGTTTAAAAGATGGTTGGTTGGTTGTCGATAGGTTGGTTGTTTGGTGAATTGGTTGTTTGTCGGTTGGTAGGTTGCTTGGTTTCTCAAGGTCTCGGTCATTTATGGGGAGATCTGTGTGGTGTTGGTAGCCTATGTGGCGCACATGTACGTTTGTTGGTAGCCTATGTACGTTTGTTTTCCACATCCATGTCGACATAAATGTTTTATTTACCCTGTCTTTGTTCTAGGAAGGACGCGCTTTGATGACTTTAGTCTGTCCTTTGATAGTCACATGTATACATTATAGCGCTACAAAGCTATGGGGATGCGTTGCATGAAAAGTCAAAGATGGCAGTGATGTCACATGTTAACGAACCACAACCACTACCAAATAAGGTCCGATTTCCTATATGTGTGTGCCTTTTTTTTTTTTTTTTACTAAAATATTTTTTTGCTTTTGGTTTCTAAAGATTTTGATTCAAGTAGAAACGGTTACCAATGACTGGGGGGGAAGTGTTTTATTCATTTTTACACACTTCAGAAATCAATAGAAATGACATAATTAGAAAACATATTTATAATTAAAATATTACAGTACTTACCCAGTACTTTCACAAATTAGACTACAGCTTCAAGCGGCTCTGTCGTCTGTATTTTTAGACAGTGTAATTCCGGACTCCACTTAGTGATTTATGAATATCTCTTTTGACACATATTTTACTACTTTACTTTTGAGACCCCAAAGATCGATGCTATGATCAAATTAACTCAGATATCTATACAGTATTTATTACAGATAAATGTCCTGAGGGATGTCAATACACTATTTGCAGTACTCCACTTTAGGGGGGGCGCACTAACGGGATTACTCAACAGTGTAACGTTGTGCATTTAAAACAGACAAGGTGTCACACGGAACAGTCCGCTGTTTACTATTGACGGTGATCGTCGTTTCTGTTATTTCTGTTATTTCTGTTTAGGTTTTTATTTAAACAATGTAGAGAAGCATACACCGAAGATAAAAAAAAAGGGAATAAAGATTTGAAGAACTTGTTAGAAAGACTCTGAAGGCACGCAGTTAGACTTAACCAGACCGGAAACTGCGAAAGACTGTGCCTTCAATATAAAAGTATTTTCCCATCTCAACATTAATGTCGAGGCATCTTCATATGTAATTATTCACATTCCAAATAGAGTACTATTTTTATTTGTATATCAAATGATTCGCAGAATTTATATAATTTTGATTTAAATTTGATTTTTATTATACCGATACTTTACTGATGTGGAGAAAACAGGTAAATCTAAGAAAATAAATGTAAAAAATATCTTCACTGCTTTCCTAATTAATTTACTTCTGCTAGTACTTTGTTTGACTGGCTTTTGCTTTTAGAAGTATAACTATATATTTGCTATACTGCACTTTTTTTTAACCAACATACATATCACAATTCCTAAAATAACCCCACAGAAAACACACAAAAAAATTAATTAAAAAAAATTCAACATTGAACCTACCCAGCAGTGGCACAAATGAAAAAAATATTAAAATTAAAATGAATTAAATCCTTCCTATAATGGGTCCATGTCCTTTAGAGAGCCGTCCCCTCTACTTTGGAAACCACTGCCTTAAAGTGACTGGAGCCATTTGTGTGATGTTTTGATTTGCAGGCAGTGTTTAGCCAATTCCCATTCCTACATACGCCTTAAATTCATGCTCTTGTCTCAGTTTTGTTCCATTATCGTGTTTGTTATAGTTGTTTGATGTTTTGAGACTAAATTTACATTCAAATAACTTTCCCTGTTTCACAGACCAGCAACACTGTTCACTAATGGGTGACTTTAATGATAAACCGTTTCTTCTTTGAGTTCTGCCTCATTGTTTAATAATATTTGTAACGAGGTTTTCTTTTCTTTCTTTTTTTTACATCAGCTAGCTAGCCAAACGACCTCTAAAGAGTGTTACGTCACCACCCGCGTACTTTATTTTGAATATTGAAAACCGGAAGCACTGTGCCTCTTTAAACCTAACTTGGTTGTCAGTGTGCGGCTGTGCTTGCTGTAGGGCTGGCTGATTTGCCGGTGTTCGCTCCGCTCTCTCTCGCTCTCTCTCACTCTCTCACTCTTTCTCTCTGAGCTCCTATGTCTCTCTCTCAGAGCTCAGCACTCACTCCGCCACAGCTTCTGCTTCTCTTCCCCTAAATTTAAAATACGGTATTTAGAAAAAGGCTGTCACGCTGATTTAAAGGAAGACCTCGTTGGGCTCTTTTTTTTTTGGAGGGGAGTGGGACGACTCCTAGCGGATGTGTTCTTCGTCCTCTCTTCTGCAGCGCCCCGCATTGCAACGGGATGGGAGTTGGATGAAGAGAAAGTCGGACGTGAATTTTGAAGGAACGGGAGAGTGAGGAGCTGCAGCCTGATATAGCTCCCACGGCCGACATGACCTACATACCACAGAGCTTAACTCCAGGATGGACACAGTAACTGATGCTGCCGCTGCCGCCGCCGCTCTCCCTCCAACCGCTGATGTTAGTGACCTTCGTGTCTATTTGCTGCAGCTACAGAGAAGGAACAAGTGCGTGTGTGCCAGTTTACTAACCCAACAAAGCTAACGCGAGATCTACGCACAGGAACGAAGCTGGACCAAATCTGCATGCTGGATATATTGTTGACCTTCTGTCCCCTGTGGAGTCACTGAACCAGGTAAATAATTCAAGGAATTGACCTGAGGCTCCAGGAAACTTTCACATACTACTGTGAGACCACACAGACCCCCTCCTCTTCTGCACCAAGTCACATGGATGGGAGGTTCAAAGGTCTAGAACAAAGCAAGGTCTGGGACTTTACACCCTGTAAATCTTTTATCTCCTCCTCATGAAGACTGGACAGTTTTTCTTGAACTAATCAAAGCAACCCAGCAATAATAAAAAAAGTTAAAGTTCAACACAGGTGAAGTTCAGATCCGATCAGAGATTCATTTTCAGACTGTCGGTAGACAAATCTCTCTGCCATGCTGCTAGACTGTGGTCAGCCGTTACCTCTGCTGAGGCACACGGATGTGCCACCGCGGGTCATCGAGAACTTCATCCTGACTGGCTACCGCTTCCCGAACTACAGCTTGAGGGACTGCTTGCTTTCAGCATTCAGGCCCACCAATGAAACAGGCAACTTCTGGACCCACTTCCTGCCAGTGTTTGTTTTTTCTTACTATTTTGTGGAGGTGTTCGGCTGGGACGGGGCGCCGCAGGGCGACGCCCCGTTCTTCTATCCTTTGTGGAACTACTACATTGGCGTCTTCTGTCTGCTGATGGCGAGCAGCATGGCCCATCTGCTCAACTCGATGTCCCTGGTGGTAAGGGAAGTCTGCTTTTTTGTGGATTACGGCACCATCAGCTCGTACACCGTCGGCTCATCGCTGGCATATTACTACTACATCCACCCACGGGCGGGTGTCGTGGAGAAGGCAGGCCAAAACAACTCCTACTCTGATGTAGAACCCGAACCTGCGGGACGTTTGTCTTCATCCCATGCCGTCCAGCATTTCAACGTCTTCTTCGAGACCTGCTACATCCCCTGCGCTTGTGTGGTGGCGATCATTTGCGTCCTGTCCTGCTGCAACACCCGCCAGCGGTGGAGGCGGCATCGGTACATCATCCGAACCTTTGTGTTCCTCCTACCGTTCCTTGTCTCCTCCACACCGATCTTCTACCGTCTTTTCACCAGATCACCTTACCCCGCCACTTCCTCCTCCTTTGCCGTCTCGGCTTCGATGCCCGTCTACTTCTACCGCCACTGCCTCTGGCTGCTGGTGTCGGCCATCTTCAACATCAGCAAGTTTCCTGAACGTCTGGCCCCCGGTCGCTTCGACATCTGGGGCCACAGCCACCAGTGGTTCCACTGCTTCACGTTCCTCTCCATCCTCGACGAACTCCACATGATCAAGACAGAGGTGAAGGCCCTCCTGCTGGGACCGTCTCTGCTGCTGCCCCCTGCTGCCCAACCACACCTGCCTGGACCTACGGTGTTATCCACCTACGGGGTCATGCTTCTCCTGCAGACCACCATAATCTCCATCATCATCTGGTTCTCCTGGTGTGCCAGCTCTAGCTACGGACCCCAGGGGGACAAGCTTGACAAGGAAGACCACAAGGAACACACCAAATGTCACTGATCGCCCTTTAAAAAAACTCAATTGTTAAAGAGTTGCTCCTGCGCCTGGAGCAGTGCTACAGAGGACTTTTTTTTTTTTTTGTAAAAATCAAGTCCCTTCCCTCACATTTGTTCCCGGATGTATCACTCACGAGCTTGAGATAAGGACAATGGATGACGACGGGATCATTTTCTCGGATGATCGCGGCAGTGGCCGTATGCTCCAGTGGATTTTGAAAGAACTTGCAAACTCGCAGTCCTTGAGGTGTTCCAGGCATGTTCTGACAGGATGCATGTGCATTGGGAGATAACTGCTACCTCCCGGGGCTGTATACTCTGGGACAGAGCAAAGGTGTTGGCACCCACGAGTACACGTCCCATGTAACATTAGCGTAATTTGGTGCGAAAGTAACTGCGACCAATCATCATGTCTGCACGTCCTCTTCCTTTGACCTCAAATGATGTCTGTTGACATTTGCCTTCGTTGTTTGTGTAGTCACTGAGATGGTCAGGTATTTGGACGTGTCGTTGTTTGGGGTACTTACACATAGTGACCACCAACAGTGCTGTGCACACGTTATTTAGAGGCGCTCTCGCTCAGTAAAACATGGCTGCCTGCAGGGACACATTTGATCGTCCAATCAAAATGAAATCTCATTTATTTGCCGTCCATTTAAACCATGACCGCAAACTACACCTGATAATGGCAGCCGTGTCTTCCAGTCATAGAGAGTGTCCGTGGTGCTGTCCCAGCCAACTATGTGCCAGGATCTTAAAACAATTGCACTTCAAAAAAATGAATAGCTTTCCTCTAATCCAGCGGTGTCAAACATACGGCTCGGGGGCCAAAACCGGCCCGCTACAGGGTTCAATCCGGCCTGCTTGACAAATTTTGAAAGTAAAAGAAATGCACAAAAACTTCATGTTTCTGATGTTTTGTCAAATTATATTTCAGTTAACATAAATATTTCGTCTTTTTTTTTTTTGCAGGAAAACTTGACTTATTATGACTGTACTGGTCCGGCCCATTTGACATCTATTCAGTGTATGTGGCCCCTTGAACCAAAACGAGTTTGACACCCCTGTTCTAACCCTCTTTTTTTTTTTTTCCCCTCTCTGACTTGCACAATAACCCCAGTCTCTCTTTTTTTTTTTCCCTCTGACTTGCACAATAACCCCAGTCTCAATTCCTCTCCTTCCAAGTGACCCTCGCAGCAGGAAGTGCCGTGGCCTTGCAGACATAACAGAAATAGCGACGTGCTTGTATCAGTCTTAGCAAAGCATTTTCAAAGGAGTCGGGGGATTGGGGGAGGGTTCCCTTGTTATCTAGAAGCCATGTTCAGTTTCTAATCCTGATGGGACTCAGTTTCACATGCCATGTGATGTACAGCAGCCTTAGAGCAAAAGCCATATTGTAGAACAGGGTCTTCAGCACCTTCTTGGATAGATTTGCACGCCTTCGTGGATTAGATTAGATGAGATTAGATTAGAATAGAATAGTCCTAATGGCAGTTCGTGCCTAATGTGTATTAGTTATTTGCATTTGTTTTCCCCATTTTTACATTTCATGTCAACTCTGTTTTGTTGTGATCCTTGACGAGGACTCTAAACCACAACCCTGAATAGTCCTAATGGCAGTTTGTGCCTAATGTGTATTAGTTATTTGCGTTTGTTTTCCCCATTTTTACATTTAATGTCAACTCTGTTTTGTTGTGATCCTCGACGAGGACTCTAAACCACAACCCTGAAAACGAAATGCTTACACCACAAGAAAATATGCGCACACAAACATTTTTTTTTCCCCAAGATGCATTTGGTCCTTAAAAGAACAAATCTACATTATATTTATCATATATTTGCCAATGTGCAATTGGAAGACAGACATTAGATTTGCAGGAAAACGTGCGTATCTTACTATCTAAATGATCAGTTTAGTAGAAAATGGTTTTAATTCATTCCTTTTGGGTCTTTTTATAAAAGGGGAAGTGACACTAGCACTTTCAACAAAAGCGGATGCACTGCTGAAAACAATTAGAGTCAAACTTAACATACAACCCTGTTACCCATGTTTTAAATGTAAAAAAAAAAAAAAGCCGAAACACAACATAAGGCTGTCGGCAAAGACGGCCATAAATTCTCAAAATGGACAAAAACGTGCAACAAGATTTAAAAAAAAAAAAGTCTTTTATATATAGAATATTGTATTATTTTGAAAAACGGGACATATCCCCAAGATTGAAAATTAATTCTAAAATTATAGTTAAGCAAAACAAATAGTTGAAAATGCCCAAATATGATTAAATGTGGTAGAAAGCCATGCCATTAGATATGCAATATATACGAGTGCAATACATGAACGAAGGCCGTATACTGTAGTTCACCATATGGAGTTATCGTCATTTTTTTTTTTTTTTTTTTGATGCGGCCTTAAGGCTAGCAATTCTTATTAAGCTGTAGGAGTAAAATATCTGGCTTTAACCCATGTTAGCTAAGTAATGAGTGCATCACCTTTGTCCTCATCCTTGTGTTTAATTTCAGAGTAAATGTGTGTGAGTGGCTGTCGTTTCAGTGTTTAACCCAACTGTTTGACTGTGCTGAAAATGTTGGATTGTACGTCTTCAAAGTGAAGAGACTTTGACGGGACCATCTCATTCACTAGCTCAGGCGTGGGCAAACCTTTCCATTCGCGGGCGTACAATTGTCCTAAAATTTTAACGGGGGGGGGGGCCGAGTCAGGAGCAGATAGATGGAGTGTTCGTGTGAACAAAGATAAATGACATGTAAAAGTCATGCATAAAGGCTAAAATGCTAAAATACTTTTATCATTTTCTACGCCATCTATTGGGGATATGTGGATATTGCAGGGAAAAGGTAGTATAATGATAATATAAATACATTTGGAAAAGTTTGCTGGGCCAGATTATAAGGCTGAACGGTCCGCATCTGGCCCCCGGACCTTAGTTTGCCCATGCTGTATGGCATTAGACAGTATGGAAAAGTGGACTGTATGAAACTATCATCCTATCTTCACGATAGAACCATCAAGAAGCATTTGTTTTATAGCCCAAAGACTAGGCCCATTTTTATACGTGGTCCATGGACCAACTGTGATCCTACTCCCCCGCACACTGATATGTTCTTATTGACACTTCGTGCTGCTATGTATGACACCAGAAAAGCTAACAAAAAAAAATCAGGACGTGAATAGACAAAAAAAAAATGCTGGTCTGAATCGTTGTAAAATGGACCACACCTGCTGTGTTTTTGTTATCGTTACTTTTGTTGTGTACCACAGTCTTCCTCATGTTCACAACCCTGTGACCAGGTTATAGTATTATTGAATTCCTTTGTGTACCTGATGTCATTTCAAAGCTGTTTTAGCCAGTATTGGTTCTGCTCATGTATGCACCTGCACTTGTTTCGATGCATGCACTTGCACATAAGACGCAGTAGTTGGCCGGGAATGTTCTAGAGTTTCTGAGTGTGTAAGGCAGAAGATTCGGTGGGTCTATTGCTTGTGATCCGAAAAAATCTTACATTTGTGGGAAAAGAAGACAGCGACCTGATGCTGTTTTGCTGAAAAGCTAAAAAAGAAACAGCCCTTTTGTGGCTCATATGTATGTGAGGACAGACAGTAGATGGGACAATATTTGATTTAGTTCCAGTAAAGTTCTTTCTAACTTGATTTTTGTTTAAAAGGTCCATATTGAGTGGTTGTAAAAAAAAAACAACAAAAAAAACAAACGCTGTAATACGGTGCACTTTAAACTGTAACATACTTACAACGGTTGAAATCTGCAGTACTGTATTCTAGGTTAGGGTAGTTTTTTGTGTGTGTATTTCTACCTCGATGGAGCATGTGGGCAGTGAGATGACCTGTTGTCCAAACTGATGTCATCTGTTTGGACATAGACTTTTTCTAAATATATAAATATATAAACATAAATATATAAACATATATATATATATTTATATAAACATACATATATAATATACAGTGTTCCCTCTCTATATCGCGGTTCTCCTTTCGCTCCCTCAGTACACGGCAGAAAGTTGTTTTTTTTAGATTCGATCACGCGAAATTTTCTCTATATTGTGAAATATAGTGAAAAATACAGTAAAAGACATAATAAAATAATTATACATACGAACGTTTCGGCTTTAAAAATGTGAATTGAGATAAGCGCGTTTGCGAACAATCGCTGCTAGCTTTGTTCACCTAGACGAGATCGTACACAGCATACTATTGGCTAATACAATACGTACTGGGTGTACTACTAACTAAGCAGGCTCTTCGGTTCTCACTATAACTCTACTGTGAATATAATTGTGTGGGAAAGCGTAATACAGTCTAGGAGTTGATAACAGTGTGGGGGAGGTTCGTAATATACACGTAAATATATACGTAAATAATGTAATAACTACCTCGCTTCTACTTCGCAATTTTGCCCATTTTGAGTTCTTGGGACGCAACTACCATAACATATATATTTACATATATATGTTTATGTATTATGGCATGTCATTCAGGAAATTAATCCTTGAATATATTGAATGAAAGTTTGAATGAATGAATATAAATATAAATATAAAGATATATCTGCTATAGGTGTCTTAGTTTCACCAGGCATGTAAAGGTAGAGTGTAACTATTCCGAAACAATGTGTAAACATAATATTGGTCAATATTATATATGTATATATATATATATATGTATGTATTTAAGTGTATTTAAACTTTAAATATATTCAAGGATCAATTTCCTTGAATGACATGCCATAATCTGTATATATATATATATATATATTTCCACAGTAATATGGACATCTACACACATTTCAGGCTAGTAATCTCCCGTTAAACGTTAACCACTGAACCATTAAAGTGTTCAGGATGTGAATGTCAGATGACTGTATTTTTCTTGTAGAGAAGAACTCAGGGGTGACCGATGAGCGACACTAATCTATTATTCACACATGCACTTAAATTATGTATGAATAACGTGCGGCTGAAGTAAAAGTACTGGTTTGTCTGTTGATGCTGGAAAAGTTTAAAAAAAAAAAAAAAAAAAAAAACATCAACCGTAACGTTTAGAAATAGAACTCGATTTAGCAACAATGTGATTTTGGTTCAATAAATCATCACTGTGCTCTTCGGATCGTGGCTCTTTAATCATCTTTGAGTCCGAGTGTTGTGTTATAGCTGAGCACTAAGTGGGGTCACGACCCTCCTGTTACTATATCGATTATCTGTTCTTCCTCGTCCACAGGTGGTCACTTTTTTTAAACATGTACCACAGGGGTGCCCAATAAGTGGATCGGGATCTACCAGTAGATCTCAAAGGGAGTGCTGGTAGATCCTGAGCAATTACATTTAAAGAAACAAAAAAACTAAAATAAAAAATGATAGATTTAATTGTATTTTAAGATGCTAATCACTAGGGCTAAAGTAAGGATCATAGAAGTGTTTCAAGTTTCAATGTAGGTAAATCACTTTACCCCGGGTAATTTGAAAACTAGCTCCTAAACTGACACCCCTGATGTACCAGAACCCCCAAAAATATTTTTAACCCTTTACGGAATCTTAATGTGTTAATGGTGTAAGAAAATATTGTTGCACTGAAACATTTCGATATTTCATTTCACAATACCATATCTATATTTTACAGAAACTGTGTTGATAACAATTAACCTGCAAATATTTACGACGTCAGTGTTCATTGTATTTTGTTTTTATTTCTTCTCCGGCGATTACATATATCAATCCCTCTGTTCCAATTTCAGAAACCTGATGTTAAACATGTTAAACAGCAGTGTGTGTTTTCCTATAACTGAATTGTTTATAAAAAAGTCAATATATCATCATGCCCATAGTCCATCCATCCATCCATCCATCCATTTTCATCCCCACTTCCGTTACCAGGTCGCGGGCGCAGCACTCTCCACGACCGCCGCCCAAATCCCACTGCACCGTACCAACCCCCCTGAACCTTCCTGTGGGTGGTGAGTCCACTGGAAGGTACCAACCGCCCTAACTGGGATTTGAGGTGAACCCTGGGGTTCCACACCAATGACAGAGACATTGCCTCTGAAGCCCATAGTATCGCAGTATATCACAATATATTGTATCATTGCCCCTGTATCGCGATATGTATCGTATCACCAGAACAATTTATAATCATACACGGTCTGCCAGTTTGAGCTTTGCCTGAGATGCAAAGGGACTGGTTTTACAGGCGCAGTCGTGCACCTATGCAAAACATGCGGCCAGCTTCCATCCGCCCCAGGTCTGCTTCTCCTCCTCCTCGTCCTTAATCAGCTTTTTGTTACTGCGACACAGCGTTCGCAGCAGCATTTTCCACGGCTTTCTCTGTTTCTACTTACATTTAAAAAACATATATATAAACAATTTATAATCATGGACTCATAAACTGCAAATCAGAAAGGGACTTGATGACATCATCCATCTCAGACCAGGGTAGTTTCTCCACATCTGGTCCTGAGGCCTAAATGCAATCTGACAGTTTATTAACGTCCTTTAAATGAGTCCAGGGTCGATCTGCATCTTCTCTCAGATTATATTATAGACCCAATCTGTAACAACTGGTTCTATTTATGTCTATGAAGATTCTCAGTCAGCCAGGTCATGGCCAAGGTTGAGGGGTTCTGTTAGGCAACTGGACGTGAATTTTCTTAAAGAAGATGTTTCACCTCTAATCCAAGAGGCTCAGCTGTTCACATACACCTCAAGGACAAAACACACTCCTTTGTGGACAACAATGCCTTTGTTTTTATGGATTTTTTCACGATGGTAAGGCTATAGTAAGGCATGTTTTGGGTGATTTTTCAAATATTCATATAAAATACTTTTTGGACTTTTAAACACAAAATATTCACCTGGCAGCATGTTTTAGGTCATAGTCTTGCATTTTAAGGCATTTCGGGGACTTTTTATTTTTATGGATTTTATGGATGGTTTGAGAGAGGGGGTAAAAGACACCATGTTTGTCAACCTGTAAAAAACATCACTCAACAGAGGAGGTGGGCTAAGACACAACCTATCACCCACTTACAAAGCACTTTTAGGAACAATACCCAAACGATTCACCTCAGTTTCAAACAACAAAGAGACAGGTGACTGAAAAACTTTCTGATGAGGACAACAACGACCCATCAGACTCCTAACGACTGTTTACACTTTCCCAGTTGACCCCAACGTCCCACCCAACAGGGGGGAGCTGAAGAAGTTTTGTTCTTTGTCAGTGGGGATCTCAGCAGGCGGTGATAGACAGGCTCCTTGAAGAACAAAAGGGCCATTGTCCAGGTCCAGTCCAGGGACAGAAAGGCCAGGCGTCTCATCCTGTCGTGGCAAGACACCAGAGGCCATCAATAAGTCATTTAACCCACTTGTTGAGTTCACTGACGCTCACTGTGAAACATGAGAGTGTGTCGCTTTTCAAAACAACCCTTCACCTTTTCAACCAACTTCCTACTAAAGTAGACCAGGTGAGGGAAAAATGTTTTGACTCACGGGCCACAATTGTCCTAAAATTGAACAGGAAAGGAAGCAAAGTGAACTACTAAAAGGAAGGATGTGAACTACTTCTCATTGTGACACAGCACACCACAAAACGTGATCTCTCTCCATCACCAAAGTGAACAGTTGGCAGCTTAAAGTGCCCAGGGAGCAGTGTCATCCTCAGAGCACCTCAGTGATAACTTTGTAGCTGGTGGACTCGAACCTGAAGCCTTCCAGATGCTCTCTTTTCCTCTTTTTAGTCTCTTTTTCTTCCACATAACTTTTGGAATATTTTCCTGTCAAATTACCAGTAAGTAGTGAAACAAAGATGACTTGGGAACTGTCCTCTCATCTCATGTTCTAAGGCTGATGAGTCACATCCTGTTGGGTGAATATTTTCCACTTTGACCTTAGACATGCTCAGGATTCAACTGCAACGAATACACAACTTTACAGACTGCTTTTGCTCTTTTGCATCATTTTTGGCCTGTAGCTTTAGCATTGGAATTGCAACACATTGGACTTTAGTTATTGCAAATGTATAACCTGCACCAATTATCCATTGAAATATGCCGGTATTTGCTTAAGGTGAAGGTATGGGATGTTGATCAGAATACAATGTAAAATAATGTAACGTACATGTTTACTACATTTTCCTGTGGTAGACAGACTTGCCTTTAGTGTTACTATTCGTTGAAAGAATAAAAGCACTTTTTTTTAAGGTTTAAAAATGTTCAAATCAACTTCTATTGATTTAAGAAAGCTCCAGCAGCCTTTTAGTTTTCACCTGGCACAATAGGTACTATTAAGTTGAACCTTCCAGCTACTTGACAGTCAGAAGGTCGTGCAGTTTTGAAAGCCCTACATAATTACAAACTTAACAGTAAACCATATTGTTAACAAGCACTAAAGCATAACTGTCTATATCATTAGTGTGGCTGAAACGTCTTCGAGAAATATTTCAAAATATTTTGCATTTAAACCATTCCTGTTAACTGAGTGGCATGGTTGTGTTCACGCCCTCTGTTTTCCTCAAGCTGGTGTCTAAAATAACACAACCCTGGAAAGAAGAAGAAAAAAAATCTGCCAGCTGCACATATGTTGCTTAGAAGCACTGGAAGCGCTTAGAAGCGCTTAGAAGAACATTAGCAAAGGCTTTGCTTGGCAATGTCACGCTGAAGTCAAGGTGTTTTACCCTCCTGACCTTTTGGTGAAGCAATGAAAACGTAATTTCATTCTATTTTTCAGACTCACA
>NC_024307.1:21533581-21533859 GCF_000523025.1 Cynoglossus semilaevis | reverse complement strand
GAAAAAAAGTCTAGCAGAGGATGGTTTCGATCCATCGACCTCTGGGTTATGGGCCCAGCACGCTTCCGCTGCGCCACTCTGCTGTGAAAAAGGAGTTGAAAGAAAATAAATGAGTGGCTGTATATTTAGTATATTATACAACTTACTGTGAATGGTGAGGGACAATGCCTGAGTAGTACAAGTTGAAGAATAAAATATAAAAAAAGTACTATATTGATCCCATATTTGGGAAATTGTTGTGTTAGCAGCAGATACGCTGGTAACAGGCTGCCCCTGGG
>NC_024307.1:21532453-21533449 GCF_000523025.1 Cynoglossus semilaevis | reverse complement strand
TATGGGCCCAGCACGCTTCCGCTGCGCCACTCTGCTGCGAGAAAGAAGTTGAAGAACATTAATCATGTTGTCAACTGCAAAAAAATACCTTCTTTTCTCAAGGAGGAGAAATGTCAAATAGCCGTGCTCCAAGAAACTTTCCGATCTAGAACATATGAAAGTGAGGAGGAGCTGGGTGGGACAGGTGTTTCACTCTTCATTTAACTCAAAAAGCAGGGGTGTTGCCATTCTTCTACATCGTAGTCTTCCTTTCACATTTGATAGAATGGTAAAAGACCCAGAAAGCCACTGTATACTTCTGTCTAGCTACTTATACAGTGGGGCTTCAAGATCATCATCATATGTCAGTTTTTGTGAAGAAGTGTGTGCTTCTGCACATACAACAAAAATTAAGGTGTAACTGTTGTTGTGGCTTTAAAGTCTGTTAAGTCAGACCATGAACACAAAGCCTGGGTATGTTAAGCCTCCTTTGCAGTACACCCCTGTGGTCCTGTATATGCAGGCCAGGAAAACACTGACCAGAGGGAGCAAAGTTGCAAAGAAGTGCTACAGTAAAAAAGCCTGCAGGGTAGTTTTGCAGTTAACGACCCTGCCTCAGTGTAAAGAGGCCCAAAAATCATGACCTACAGACAACGCCTCACAAAGCAGAGATCCCTCGACTGGCTGATGACCTGAATGTGTTGTACTCCAGATTTGATCAGAGCACATTCACACCCATCGCTAACAGAGCACATGAGCTGAGCTGAGCGGAGCTGAGCAGACTTGTCTTGGAAACTTACCTTCAGGGTGAAAGGGCTGGGGTTTAGGGATGGGGTGGAATGGGTTGTCTTACCAAGCTAAGACTATTTGGGATTCGCTAAATTCCACTTCTAAATTTGCAGAGAACAGGACAGGTGTGTTTGGTATGGAAATATGCATTGTAGACTGTGACAATCCATATGTTATCTGAAGATGGGGCTTTAATTGACAAGTATATTATACAACTTACTGTGAATG
>NC_024307.1:21528164-21529974 GCF_000523025.1 Cynoglossus semilaevis | reverse complement strand
TATATATATATATATGTATAAATATACATATATATGTATATATGTGTGTATATATATATATACATATATATATATATATATATATAAATGGGTGCAAAAAAAACCCAAAATGTTGCTAAATATAAAGGTAAATATACATATACAGTGTAGAAGTGTGTTAGGGTAAATACAAATATAAACAGTATGGAAGTGACAAATGTAAACAGAAGTTATATAATAATAGTGCACAGAGTCTAGACATGAAATTACAAACCATGAGAATATGCTGGTAACAGGCTGCCCCTGGCGCTTGCTAAGCACGTGGTTCCAGGCGTGCTGACTGCTACACTATGGAACCAACTTTAAAAAGTGGACATTTCAGGTTAGCAGAGGATGGTTTCGATCCATCGACCTCTGGGTTATGGGCCCAGCACGCTTCCGCTGCGCCACTCTGCTGTGAGGAAGAAGTTGAAGAACATTAATCATGTTGTCAACTGCAAAGAAATACCTTCTTTTCTCAAGGAGGAGAAATGTCAAATAGCCGTGCTCCAAGAAACTTTCCGATCTAGAACATATGAAAGTGAGGAGGAGCTGGGTGGGACAGGTGTTTCACTCTTCATTTAACTCAAAAAGCAGGGGTGTTGCCATTCTTCTACATCGTAGTCTTCCTTTCACATTTGATGGAAGAACAGAAGGCCGCTACATACTTCTGTCTGGCTACTTATAAGTAGGGCTTCAAGATCATCATTATATGTCAGTTTTGTCCAGATCACTGGAGCTGAATATAATAAAAAATAAATAAATTTGTACTATATTGATATTTGGGATATTTGGGAATTTTGTTGTGTTAGCAGCAGATATGCTGGTAACAGTCTAAAAAAGTCTACTCAGGATAGCAGAGGATAGTTTCGATCCATCGACCTCTGGGCTATGGGCCCAGCACACTTCCTCTGCGCCTCTCTGCTGTGAAAAAGGAGTTGAAAGAAAATAAATGAGTGGCTTTTGCTTAGTGACTGCACGTTTTTAGTTTTTATTTTTCCCTCGTGAAGATTTCAGTTTGTTTTTCAATTGCCTATTACATGTTATGGGTCACATTAAAAGTGGAAAAAGTTAAGAAACGATTTATGCTTGTGTCTTTTCTTTACATCACAAAAACCTGGCTTTGAACAAGGGTGTGTAGACTTTTTATATCCACTGTATATATATATATATATATATATACTGTATATATACTGTATATATATATATATACATATATACATATGTTAGTATGTATATATATATATATACATACTAACATATGTATATATGTATATATATATATATATATATAATGCATATATATATATAAAAATGGGTGCAAAAAAAACCTTGCTAAATATGAACTAAAGGTAAATATACATATAAACAGTATGAAAGTGACAAATGTAAACAGAAGTTATATAATAATAGTGCACGGAGTCTAGACATGAAATCATTTATTTTCGACATGAAAACAACACAGTTTTATAGCTGCTGAGGCACTGACTTCTCTGGATTTATAATTGTAAGAACCGAAAACAGCATCTTATTTCACTATTCATCCAACAGCATCACCTGGTAATGGTTCATATCCCGTCAGCATTCCTCTTTCAATGACACTTACACCAACACAAACATATACGCAGGAACAAATTTGTCCTACAAAGAACGTTTCTTTTATAAAATTTAAATTTAATTTTGACCTTCAAACGCCCCCTTGAGGCGAGTTAGGGTACTGCCTGCCTCCCCTGCTGACTTTTCTCTGCACGTTTTTGTACCCGCAGGAGGGACAATTCTCTCGCCAATACAC
>NC_024307.1:21463639-21528145 GCF_000523025.1 Cynoglossus semilaevis | reverse complement strand
AAGTGTAGAGATCTGTATAACAAACATTTCTGTAAAGTTCATATTGGCGATATGCTGAGGAACAGAAACGGAAGTGACCCAGTTTGTATTGGATCACGCAGTCAGATGTGAAAAACAGCTCTCCACTGCCTCACCCGGGATTTCTGCCCTGTATTTGATGTATTTGACGAAATACTCCAATTCGGCGATTTTTACTTAATAAAATTTCGGATGACGGAAATGACGGAAGGGGAGGCAGCCCCTGACCGCACGTCACTGCTGTACTACTACTGGGCGGAGCTCTGGTTAATGCTTCCCATCAACGTCAATTCAGTACGCTAAGATGGCGCGCTATGCTAACTATAAACAACTTACTATCAACCTAACAGTAGAACATCAAATACGGCTCATAGCAAACAAACGTTTACTTAAACATTTTCCTCCTTGACGATCAAGACAACAGGTGTTTGTTTGTTTTTTCTAATTCCCCCATTTTGGGACGAATATGACTTCAATCTGGTTGACAGCTTTATTCCGTTTGGCTAGGTAGGGTGGCCAAACGGATTCGAGATTTTTTTTTCAACTTTAGAGGCGGAGCATCTGACTTTACTGCCTCAAGCGGACAGGTCGAACGGTATTTTCATTCCGGGCCCATCGCTTAATGGTGAGGTGAGTAAAATGATACGCTAATGAAGTATGTTTAGCAGTATGTTGTGCTCTTTAATAGCCCAGGAACTCTAATGTTTTGCCCTCGCCATTGCTGCAATCGCTAAAAGGTTTGCGTTTTAGGCACAGTCCACACCTGCGTGGCGGTAACAAGTGGAGAAATGGCAAAGTCAGTAGCCATGTTCTACTGGCTGTGCCGTGTGGGACGTCAACATATTTGTAAAAGCACCCGTATGTAACTTCGCTGTCTTTATAACGTTCCCTCTCTGAAAGTTGTAGAGTACTCGCGCTTACAATTGTCGAATATTTTCAAGCTCAGTCACTCAGTGCAGTTACGTTCGGCGTCATTGAACCGTTAACCTCCAAAACGTCGAATTTTCTAGAAAAGAAAAGACAATACATTGTTACAATACGTACAGTATTGGTTTTGTCGTTCAAGGTTAGTTACTTTTAGTGAAGTCAATTTAATATTCATACCTGAAAATCAAAATGGCAGCTTTTGTCTTACGTGGACCACGTCAAAATGAAACTGACATTTTGAACATTTTAAATCAAACTTATGAGGGGGAGAAAATTAATAACCATGTCTTTCTCAACAAAACAAAAACCTTTCCACAAATTATATCATATATGCATACAATAACATGTATGCTCAACTATTGCTATTAGATAAAATGAATTATTATGTCACGTTTAGATAAATAGATAGACTTTATTGATCCCAAAGGGAAATGAAGGCATTCAGTAGCTTACACAAAAACAGTACAAATACAAAAAAAGAATAAAATCACCAACAGAAGGCTATGGAGTTTAAAACAGGGCGGTAATTACAAAATAAAACAGGGCAATAATTACAAATTAAGTACAAAAGAGAATTTTTTGCCAGTGCAACTCGTACAAAAAGATGCACAGGTAGAGTTGTAACCAGGGTTTGGGCGAGTGGTTGTGCAGTGGTGTTGATTGGTGTGGTGTGTGAGTGAAGGGTTGGGGGGGAGGGTTGCTGATGGGCCGTTTCCCCTCTCACCTTTAGTGAGGTGTTAAAGGTTTGAACGGCCTTGGAGACAAAGGACCTCCTCAGTCTGTCTGTAGAACATGACAGTGACAGAAGTCTGCCACTGAACATGCTCCTCTGTTTTGTGAAGGTGCTGTGTAGGGGGATGGTGGCTGTTGTTCATCTTGACTTAACAAGCTGCTGTAGCTTGTTAAGTGTCATTTACAACTCTCTACAACTGATGTCAGGGTAGAGCCAGCCTTCCTCTCCGAGGACCACTTTCGTTGTGTGCACTGGTCTGGTTCTGTGTCAGGATGACAAATAGTTCACTTACACGTGTCGCAGTCCATCACACTGTGGATAATGTACCCCACAGATGGACAAGGTTGAAACAGAGAAGACCTTCCCTCTCAGTAAATCAGACAATCCGGAGGACCAGGTCAAACCCATGGACTGGGCCAACGAGGGCTTCCTGCCCATAGGAGAGACCAGACTCAAACCTACACAAACTGGTGAGCACCAGACAAGACCAACTACTCTTTGTGTGCTTTCCTCATATTAAACCATGATCATAATTTTCTAGAGCAAGGATCAAACATATAATGACAAAAATGATTTTGTGTGTATTTCTGCATACGGTAATCCTTTAGCCCACAGTGTCTTGCGTAATTCACTGCCTGAGGACTTCTCCACTGCAGAGCTACAAGCAGTGAGCCTCTGTAAAAACAAGGCGGCCTCTGAAGAGCCCTACAGCAGAGGTACAGTTCAACAGTCGGAGTAATCACATTTAGATTCCTGAATGTTGGGCTTTTCCATGAGGGGTTCATAGATCTGTACAATGTATGATGGTTTTGTCACTTGTACATTCTGGTGTCATTTTCATAAATGTTGACAATTTCTTTCTTTATCTTAGAACAAATGGTGAAGGAGGTTTTGAAGAGCAATTGTAATATAGAAGGTAAGAAGAGAACTATTTCAATTGTGACTTACTCTGTCAATGTATTTATTCTTTTTTTTTTTTTTTTTACAATTTCTTCTGTCATCTTTGTGTCATGGTGTATTTCTGCAGATTTCTGTCTTTCCTGTGGCAAGAGGGAAGCTGCAACTTTCCACCCACTGTTTGAAGGAGGTTTATGCCAAACATGCAAGGTAATAAAATCATCTATTTATCCAGAAGTAAAATATAATATTATTTATAATAATACCAACAGCAATAATAATCCTAGTAAATACTGACATTTAGGACGTTTACTTGGAGATGTCTTACATTTACGATGAGGACGGCTCACAGTCCTACTGTGCTATCTGCTGTGGTGGTCGCGAAGTTCTGCTCTGTGCCAACGCCAACTGCTACAGGTCTCAAATACTCTGGCAAACTCCATGCATGATGCAATAACCACCAGTGTTTTCACGTGTGCATCTGTTCACGTTGTCTTCCTGTTCTCTTCTCCTGGTCCAGGTGTTTTTGCGTGGACTGCCTTGACATCCTGGTCAATCCTGGAACCCCAAACAGTGTTGGATTTGAGGACCCTTGGAGTTGCTACATGTGCCAGCCACTGCTGCAACATGGTGTCCTTAAGTGTCGCCGTGATTGGAACCTCAAGCTGCAGGAGCTCTTCACTAATGACAATGTGCAGGAGTTTGTAAGTCAAATAATTTTTCTTTGTTCGTCAATGCGTGACAGGCAGAGCAATTAAATGCTCTTTCACTAGGTGGCAGCAGATGGTTATTAAAACTAAGAAAAGATAATCAGAAAAAAATATAGAAAAATATCTTTGTCAGTGTCTTTCTTTCATTCCTGCCAGTATATGAGTGTTGTCTTCAACTAAACAGGAGTACATTTTTTGTAAATTCAAACTAGAATATTATTATATTTCATTACACTGTCCTAGAAGATCTAACAGTTTAGATTGCAGTGCTTGGGTGAAAGGTAGATTATAATTCCATGGTGTGGTGCCCTGCGCTAAATTTTGCCGATAAACCGATAAGAGTTATAACAGTTCTGTGACCCTAATAATTCCATAGTATGTAAATAACCATACACCAACCATTTGAAACTTGATTTATTACCATTTTCTTTGAAGGAGAAACCAAAAATGTACCCACCACTCCCTACAGAGCAGAGAAGACCTATCCGAGTTCTTTCCCTGTTTGATGGCATTGCCACAGGTGAGAATGAATGCTTACGGATTTACGCAATTTATGCATTAAAATATGAAGTGGAGTAGAGGATCACAGTTCTTTGTGCCCAGGCTACCTGGTCCTTATGGCTTACGGATTTACGCATTTTATGCATTTAAAAAAATGAAGTGGAGTAGAGGATCACAGTACTTGTCTTTGTGCCCAGGCTACCTGGTCCTTAAGGATCTGGGATTTAAGGTGGATCTGTATGTGGCGTCCGAGATTTGTGAGGACTCCATCTCACTGGGTTACGTGAGGCATGAAGGAAAGATCCAATACGCCCGTGATATCAGGAGTATTACAAGCAGAAATGTAGGAATGATAATTTTGATTCAAAAATTCTTCAAAAAGACTCAGACTCAGTTTAACACTAGATGGTGACAATGTGCTTCTTAGATTCAAGAGTGGGGCCCATTTGACTTGGTGATCGGAGGAAGTCCGTATGATGATCTCTCCACAGTCAATCCTGCAGGGAAAGGCTTGTATGGTAGGTTCCTGACAGAGACATTGGTACTAAAGACTGGCTTAGAATTCTATTTGAATTGTTTACTCTAGGCTTTAAGTACTGCATTTTAAGAGCCTATTTGATCGTTGACTGAGTCTGATCATTCTAGAGGGAACAGGGAGGCTTTTCTTCGAGTTCTACCGACTGCTGAGCGAGGCCATGCCCAAAGAAGGAGAGGAGCGGCCATTCTTCTGGATGTTTGAGAACGTGGTCACCATGCCTGTCGAAGTCAAACGAGACATCTCACGATTTCTGGAGGTTGGTGATACAGGAATAATCAACAAGGGTTCGCTTTTGAACAAATTTAGAGCTGGCACATTTGCAATACTGCTGCTCCAAAGGCCTTTTCTGTTTTGGTGTTACACCCTACTGTTAGTAATTACACATTTTTTGTTGCAGTGTAATCCTGTCATGATTGATGCTGTTGAGGTTTCCGCTGCCCATCGCGCTCGCTATTTCTGGGGAAACCTCCCAGACATGAACAGGTTAGTCATTTCATAAATTCAATTTGCACCTGCATTGCCATCTCTACCAAAGTTGCGTTGTGTTTAGAAGTAAACAACAATGCATTGTCATCTTTGCGTTGTGTTTAGAAGTAAACAACAACAGATGTAAATGTTTTCCAGGCCTCTCTGTGCCTCTAGTACGGACAAGCTGGAGCTGCAGGACTGTCTTCATTCTGGCCGAGTTGCTAAGGCAGATAACCTACGATACAAAAAAAAAAAAACTAACCTAAAATACACATTTGAATTTGATTACATTTTCTAACTAGTACTTGATGTCGCATAGTATGGAAAACTGAGGACTGAAGACCAGCATTGCCCTGTGCTGATGAACGGCAAGGAGGACATACTGTGGTGCACAGAGCTGGAGAGGTAATACATAATACACATAGTGGAATAATCACTAGACAAATGCTTCATTTGCTGAAAAAAATAGTTACATTAAACAGAAACATCCTTTGGCTCTTCAAAATTGAAATCAGGTTTTTGATGTTGCATCTCTCGTCCTGCAGGATCCTTGGGTTTCCAGTGCACTACACGGACGTTGCTGACATGGAGCCGGCAGTAAGAATGAAGCTCCTGGGTCGTTCCTGGAGTGTGCCAGTCATCAGGCATCTCTTTGCCCCACTCAGAGACTACTTTGATTGTGAATAGAGATCTGCGTATGACCAGGGAACGCCCACTGTAACATAATTTAAGTTTAAGCTGGCAACAAATGTTGACCTACCGCCTTGAAAATGTAAGTATTTCTCATATTTATGTTCATTTGGTTAAATTTATAGACAAGTTGTCTCAACGTTGTTTGTTTGTTTGTTTTCTGAAAGTTTGTTTGTTCTGAATGTTCACTTATCTTGCAACAAAAGTACCTTGGTTATAGTTGAACAATCGCACAATTCTAGAGTACTATTTTGGTTTAAAAAAAAACTTTATTAATAAAACTCATTCAGTCTCTTCCAATATAGTTTTGAAACTTCTATAATTGTGGTTTTAGATGTTTCATTAAATATGGTATAGAAAAGGTTTGTATGATGAACAGTCATATGGGAAGTCATCACTTTTTACATGACTGTTTATCAGAGTTTTATCAAATGTTTATTAATTTATTCAAAAGTGCTTAAAATATCTTAAGCTTTTTTTGTAATAATAAGTAACAGACACTTTGTAAAATAGATTGTGCTCAGTAAATTACATGAAAAATACTTTGTTTCTACACAGCTAATTAAATGTTTGTTTTTTTAGAAAAGCAATTCAATTAAAGACTAAAATGACAAATGATTTAATTTATAAGACATCATAGTTAAATAATAGTTTGTGTAATATGCTGCCCTTGTTCCTGCTAACACTCGCACCACCAATGCTGTTGCGAAATTGTTGGCATATTGACCACAGTCCACCTAACTGTGGCCATAACAAGTGGAGAAAAATCCACTTATTGTATGTGCCATAGATGCAGCAGCAGGACAATAGAAGGCAGGGCAAGGTTCCCAACAATGGCTGAGAAGATGAACAGTTTAGTTAAGTTAGAGATACACGTGTCAAAAAAAATGATAGCATGATTCTTTATCTCTGGGTTAGTCGCTTTTAGTGACCTGTACAGTCTTTTGCCAGGGTGGAAGACATTTAAATCTACAGGTATGGTCTTCTTATGTTTAAATGTTGTATTAATTGTGCTTGGTATGTTTCAGATTTGTTCAGTTGAAAATGTAAATGTTAAAATGTGAATTTTCCCCGCTTACCGCCAGAGAGCACTTGCGTACCACTTGTGGTCCGTGTACCACAGTTTGAGAACCACTGAATCATATAATTTGGAAAAGTTTGGTGGGGCGGATTAAGAAACTGAACGGGCCGCATGCAACCCACGGGCCTTAATTTGCCCGTGCCTGTGCAAGAGCCTCACGAGGATGACACGTCTCAGACCTTGCCAAAGACGTTGAAGTAAAGGCATTGGGCCCAAAGATGAAGTCAGCAGAGAGTTGTATTCAAGAAGATTGCTGTGCTTATATTATCTGCTCCTGCTCTCTGATCTGTGTCTCAGTAATGGTGTCGTTAAGGCTTTTAGACTAATTAGGGATTGATTGGAGACAGCTTCTGACTCCATTTTCTCTGTGACGGCCTATCAGCGTGCAGCTCCACCACCAACGTGGAGTCAGTATCAATGCTGGCTCTTATAGCTCTGCTCTCCAGCTGTTTCGTCGCAACGTGAGTGAAATGAGTAAAACCTGGTACAATTTCGCAGAGAAATACTCATGAAGACACATACTATAGGGCTGTATGTATTCCTTCCGTATTCCTTTTACAGAAACGTTGCCCTCTCGTAGTTCATTCATTTTTGTTTATCACAGACCAAACATTGACAGGAGAAAATAGTGGGTACAGCGTTATTAACAGTAATGTAAAACACATGTTGCCTACCCCAACTTTAAAATTGATGTATATTGAGTAATCGTCACATTTCTGGTCTAAATATGTTGGCTACACATTTATGAGATGGCTAATTCATATTACAGAGAAAATCACATAGTGTTGGTAGTAAAGCCTGAAATACAGCACTGTAGTTTACCACCAACAGTCAACTGTAGGGGAGTATCACGTGTCCTGTTTCAGTACTGAAATGTGACTCTGTGTCCTGAATGCTCTGGTGCTCGGGTTTGTCCTGCCCTCATTTGTTTAACCACATTTTAAATAACTGACACAAAAGCATGTTGACAAAGAGTCTATGAGCACTAACATATTTATAAAAACAAAAAAAAGACAAGAGGAGCTAATGTCACCATGTCAATGTGATTTTTAAAAACTGGAGTTTAAGGAGTATCACGATGGAAGTTACCCATTTAGCTATTCATCTTCTTATCTGCTTAATGGTTTTTAGATTTTTTTGTTTACAATTATTAATTTCTTGTTGATTTATTATTAACTTATGCAATCACAGTGCCTTGATTTTATTGAGGTTTAGTTTACAGTCAAAGTCAGAAATACAATGGTACTAATAATTGGTATGAAAATATTTTTTGGTGTTTCAGTTTTTGGCCTTGGTTTCCTCACTTTCGAGTTTCGGCCAAGAATTTTAATAATTCGTTCCATAGCTATTATTGGATGTTTTTTTTGGAATCCAGTCACAGGCTGGATTGGACAGTCCTGTGGACCAAATTCGGCACGTTGGCTGCCAGTTGATGATCACTGTGTTACATTAATTGAAAAGGCAAAATTGGGTTGTGAATGTTGTTTGGTATTTGGGCCCTGTGATGGACTGTAGTTCCATGGTGTAGTGGATATCGCGTCTGCTTTACACGCAGAAGGTCCTGGGTTTGTGCCACAGTATAATCATATACTTAATTGTCCTCATGTAAGTCGTTCTGGATAAAAGATCTACTAAATACACACTAGGACTAATGACCTGTCTAGGATGTACTTCACTTCTACCTGATAACAACATGGATTAAACAGCAAAAAAATGAGTGAACTTGGCAAGATGAGACTATTGCAAAAAAAGACCCATTTTCCTCCTGTTATTCAGACTAAAATGTGCTAACTCCCTCTAGTGGCCGAAAAATATATTTTGGACTTTTGCAATTTGCTTATATGCTTCTTAAATTTACAGTTGATTAAAATACTGTAGTCCAACAACAATAAAAAAAAAATTCAACAGAACAACAAATTATTTACCTCTTACAACAGGGGCCTCAAATTCTCAACCTGGGGCCACTTCTGGTTCACAGATCCCAGGTCTGACCCTTAACTAATTTACCTTGGGCTAATTTTTTTAAATCTTGTTTTTTTCAGTTGCTTTACTTGGTCATTTAAGACTGAGAAGCGTGTTTGTGCTAGCTATGTGCGCTGTAGTATTATATACAGTAGTAGTGGTCCTCCAATGAAATGACGGTGAAAGCGGTTGCCCTCAGCTCAGCTGCGCAGTTCTTCCGCCTTCTTGTAAAAATGATGGACTGAGAGTACCGCAAAAACAGCTTTACTTTATTCAGTTACAAGTATCCCGTGGTCAAAGACAGCCACATACAAAATAATGATTCATTACAATTACACTGTAAATCAACAGTACCACACATGAGGTCATTAAGGCAACAGATCCATAGATAAAACAGGGTTACACTGGAATGTCCACAAGCTAACAGGTCGGTTCTAATCCGAGACAAAAACATCAGGGTGAACAGTTGGGGGGAAAAAATTGCAAAAATGTGTGTAGCTTGAAAAAAATGTCAGTAAAATATATATTTTAATATAGGTTTTACTGACATTTCTTGTCAGTAAAACCTATATATATGTCCTGAGCCAGTGTTTGTTTTAGAATTTCTTTATCTGCGAGGAATCTTTTTTCTTCTCTTTCTGGGTGGATGGAAATATAATGACATTAACAGTTAAAAGTGGAAATATGTTTACAGTTAATTTGAACTTCATGTATAGAGGGAAAAAGCAGCTTTTAAACTAAGGTAGAAAACCGTCTTTGTTTATTTCAATAATGTTTGATGTAAACATATATTTTTTTATGTTAAAACAGACACAAATGTACTTGAAGGTTACACTTCTCTGAATTTTTAAACATTTTTGACAAAAGTGAAGCGAGTGAAGAGAGAAACAGCTCTTTTAGTAAATATTCATGACTTTAAATCCAACTATTCATAATCATATCCAAATACACACACGTGCAGAACGTTCACCTCACCTCTCCTGTCAAATAAGACTTGTAGCAGCATCTTCCTCACACAAGAGAAAGTCACATTTGACGTCTGCACACAGCTCTCTGTAAATTACTTGTTGCATCAAACACTGACACGGGCTGCGAGATTTCAGGTTCCAGATGTCTTGTTTGTCGACTGTACAACACACACGTCTCTGTGCCTCTTAGTTTTCCGACATCTTGCGGATCATGTAGTTGAGAATTCCTCCGTGGCGGAAGTACTCCAGCTCCACATCCGTGTCGTACCTCATTCGCACCTGGAATGTTTTCCCTGCGTCGAGCTGTGCGGAAGAAGAAGAAGAAGAAACGGAGAAGTCTCATGTTAGCGATAAGTGACCTGCCCCTCTGTCCCTGACGTTCTGACGAACTCTCTCTGGACTGACCTGAATATCGATGATCATCCTGGGAGTGAGCTGCTCAGGGATGATGACGGTGAAGCGCTCTTTGCCGCTCAGTCCTAGACTGTCAGCTGTGTCTCCTGTTAGATATTCCAGAGGAATCACTCCCATTCCCACCAGGTTACTGCGGTGGATGCGCTCATAGCTCTCTGCTAGGACAGCTTTAATGCCCTAAGAGGACAAGGATGAGACCAGAGTGTAACAGACGTCTATCACTAAATGAGTCAGGGATTATGAAAACTATTTGTTGATAAGACAGGTACAGGCAGAACAATTAAAACCATTTGCCTCTAGGTGGCAGCAGACAGCTACAAAAGAACTAAAAAAAAGGAGGATCAGTTGTTAATGCAGTGGTTCTCAGTTATTTTCTCTCATGCCCCCCCCCCCTTGGGGACAGATATGTTTTCATGCCCTCCCCCGAACCCCTGACCCACACCCCCACGAATTGAAATACTATTGAGAACCTGAAAACATGTACATTTGTATCTGTACAAACCACTGTATGAGTTGCTGCCACCTAGTGACTGCAGGCTTGTTATCACCCAAGCATCTATCTATACTTAATTATTCATACTTTTTAAATGTTGTGTGGTCTGAAATCACTCTAATAAATGCTGCTCACCAACAGGAAGGGTCCTTTGGCAGCCCAGTCTCTGGAGCTGCCTGAGCCGGACTCCTTAACTACACACCATATAAAAAAAAAAGTTTCCATGCTGGCTAGAAATCCATTTCAACTGTATAAAACCAATGTTCACAGACGAGAACAGAGAAATGACGTATTCTAACCACGTCTCCTGTTGGCAGATGAATTGTTTGCGGCGCCTGCTTATTGAGGAACTTGTTAAAGAGTCTGATGTTTGCAAACGTTCCTCTGGCCATCACGGCGTCGTTCCCTCTGCGCGATCCGTAGGAGTTGAAATCCCGAGCAGCCAAACTGATCAGAACACGAAGAAACACACAAAAAAAGTCAAACAACGTTATTCATAATCTGGGTGAACTAGCATTCATTCAATCGAATCAAAGACATTCAAAATCATAACTTTATTTTTATGTGTTATCAAAGCGTAGTCCTTCAGCAGTTGTCATTCTCTCACTTATATTCTCACCAACTTGAACTAGCATTCATTCATTCGAATCAAAGACATTCAAAATCATCACTTTATTTTTATGTGTTATCAAAGCGTAGTCCTTTAGCAGTTGTCATTCTCTCACTTATATTCTCACCAACTTTCAAACCTCTGACACTGTTCTCAGTCTGTTCACTCACCCTCTTTTGGTCAGGTAGCGCGCTGCAGAGCTTGTTCTGGCGATGTTCCCTGCTGGAGAAATGTGGTCAGTGGTGACCGAGTCTCCCAGATTCAGCAGAACATAGGCGTTGATTATGGACTTGGGAGGCTGTAAGTCCATGGTCTGAAACAAGAAAGTCATGAGACAAAAAGCTTTGTTAATATCAGCACTAGAACTTGCGTTTGTTTGTCCATGTCGTTAAATTATATTTATATATCTTACATAAAATAAAACAACCTTTCCCGAATTTTTATGATTTACATAGTGTTGTTTATATTTAAAGGGGCATTTAAGGGTTTTAATTATAATGTGAATGGTTGAGGTGCCGTTTCTATGGCACGTTTCTATTCTAAGTGTGGAGGTCATCAGAGGGAGTATTTACCAAACCATCAAAGAACGGAGGAGACTTGATGTAGGTTGACCGAGGGTCCCAGGAATAGAGCTTGTCAGAAGGGGCCACTAGAGAGTTCCAGCGTTCATTCACTTTCTGCAATGACACAATAATCCACAGATAAAAATGCCTTTTTTTTTTGTTTTCAGTGGCACATTTGGCGTCTTCAGAAGGACTAAACCCTACCTCAATCTTCTCGTAGACTTCTTTAAACATTGATGGGATAACAAATGTTCTTTCTATGGCCTGGATCTCCTCTCGTGTGGGCCAGATGTCACTCAGGAAAATCTCCTTGCCTTCAGAATTGGTGCCTGCAGGTATGGAATTAATGCTTTAAACCAGTGGTTCCAAACCTCTTTTGAGCATGACAGATATTTTACATTAGTCAACTCCCACAGCACACCACCAAACAAAAATGTATATTTAAAAAAAAATATTTCAATTATTTCAATTTACTCACAATTTACTTAGGCAGTATTACACCTAGGCCTGTTTAGTTGAACACAATGGTAATGTAATTATAGGAATTGAAGAAAGAAACATCCAAATATCTGACAGCTCTGAGCCTCTGCCTTTTGCTAGTAGTTTATAGCGCTGCCACCTAAAGGAAAAGTAACTAATGTGCTCAGCTGTGCACCTCCACCACAAGGGGACACTGGCGTAACAGTCGACAGCCTTGTGTGTAAAACTGTGTAAATATGATATATGAAGTAATTAGTTTACATGTTCAGTTTCAAACGCAAAATTGTGTTTGTACCATATGCTGTTTATGTTTCTGTGTAAAAATGCATCAACTTTTTTGATACTGGCGCTAAATAATTGCCATCTCACAGTGCACCCTTATTGTGCCGTTTGTGTTACATTGAAATATGGCACAGCCTCACCTAGAAGATTTTTTACCACCCACCCCTGGAATGGTTGTAAGTATTTTTAAAATCATACCAACGGGCTCCTTCTCGAATTTCTGCCTTTTGCTAGTAGTTTATTAAGTATTTTTAAATCATACCAACGGGCTCCTTCTCGAAGTCTATCCTCACAGTTCCTGCAATGGCATAAGCAATGACAAGCAGTGGAGACGCCAGGTAGTTAGCTCTGGTGTTGGGGTGAACTCGCCCTTCAAAGTTTCTGTTTCCTGACAGAATGCCTGCAGCGACTAGATCTCCCTGAAACACAAAGTCAAACAGGAAATGTGTGCATATTAATGGGTTATTATTACCTTTTAAAAGTTTGTAATACAACAGATAATTGAGGAAATTTGAAAAAGTACCTGCGTTATGGCCTCCACCACCGAATCAGGGAGTGGACCACTGTTGCCTATACACGTCATACAGCCATAGCCCACAACCTCAAAACTGTCAGGAAAAACATTACATATGGAAATTAAATTAAAAAAAATAGTGCATTTTTTAGCTATGGCACAAATAAGGAAAATGTAATAAAATTAATAATTAATATGTCTGCTCCCCTTTGCAGCAACAACTCCGTGCACCTAGGAATGGCCTGCCTCCCCACTTTAGAAACCACTAGTCTATACTGTAGCAGCAACAAAAGACCAAAAACAACAAACATAATGAGGCTTGTTAAATGTAATTAAGCTAATTTTCTATATAATCATTGGCCACATTTTCTAATTGACAGGTATGTTATATTTTCATTAGCTACATTGTCATTAAACTACATTACATTTTTATTAATTGGTCAAAATTACAATAAGACATGGAGACGTCGGAGCAGCATACCCCAGCTGTGACAGGTAGTCCATAACACCACTCTCTTTCAGGTAGTATGTGACCACTCCGCTGCCCGGTGACAGGCTGGTCTTAATGTAAGGCTTAACACTTAAGCCACACTCTATAGCCTTTTTAGCAAGGAGTCCTGAAAAAAAAAACATTAATATTTGTTAATTACTGGTAAAAGGTAAAAAGTGAATGGTAAAACAAAGAAACCTTAATCCTTAGAAATGTACTCACCAGCTCCCAGCATGACAGATGGGTTGCTGGTGTTGGTGCAGCTGGTGATGGCAGCGATGACCACCGAGCCGTGGCTCAGGTTGTACTCATTTCCATTGAACTGGAATGGGACAACGGTGCTGTGGCGCTCAGCTGGCAGCTGGAAACCCTTGAAGCCTTGCTGAAGATGTGGCAGGAGAAAGACTTGATTAATTCTTGTTAAGAATACATTGAAATTAGAATTTTCAATAGTATCTACCTTTGCTCCCAAACATGTTTCAAAGTCAATCTTCATGTCAGAAACAGGAATTCTGTCCTGAGGTCTTTTAGGGCCACTGCAACAGGGTACCACTGTGTTGAGATCCAACTCCACAACCTGACAAATATAGTAAAAAAAAAAAATCAACATGTACAAATAGGGATTTGTGTTAGAACTATCCACTTTGATTCTCCCCCATTATTGCCTTGACAAACGTCTGTATTAATGTATTCATACAAAAACTTGTTTTTGTGTAAGAAGCTAATGTATAACATTGAGGAATTTTGCCATGTCAAATAAATTAGAACCAAATCTTAGCACATGAAAAGGATGTCAAGACTGACCTTAGTAAAATCTGGATCCTGACAGACGTCATTGTAGTCTCTAAACATGGACACTGCCTTAAGGTACTTTGTGATGTAGTTCAGCTTTTCTGCTTCTCGCCCTGAATTTAGACAAACCAGAAGTCAGACAAAATACCATGTGGTTAAATGTGACAAGAATCCACGCAGTTAAAAAAAACTGCACAGAACTGTTGATGAGTGTACACATACCTGTCTGGGCCAGGTACTGAACACTGATGTCGTCCACAGGGAAGAACGCTGCAGTGGCGCCGTACTCTGGACACATGTTGGCGATGGTTGCTCTGTCAGCGATGGAGAGCTGGGCAACACCTGGACCGAAAAACTCCACGAACTTCCCCACTACACCCACCTGACGCAGGTGCTGCCAAAACAGGTGGGAAAATGATTATTATTATTATGAATCGGAATGGAATAGGAATAGGAATGTCACCAGTCAATAGTGTTTTCCAACTTTTCCTGAGCCACGGCACATATTGTACATTGGAAAAAGTTGCAAGGTGCACAACTAAATTAAGGCATCACATAAAGTACATGTAATGAAATATAAAGATCTTCTAGTTTAAATTTACTCACAATTGATTTACTCAGTGTGGGCCTGTTTAGCTGAACACCACACTGATATACTTGCAGGAATTGAAAAAACACATATGGAGATCTACTTTTTTTTAAGCCATCGTATTAGCCATTTTTGCAGCACGTCACTGCTGCATAGACAAATACAATGTAATAATTACAATTTTTGACTAATTTAGCAAAATGTGATAATTCCCGACAATATGCCTGATACCTCAAGGCACACTTACAGTATGTGCCGTGGCACAGTGGTTGGGGGGGGGGGGGAATAATTTGATAATATACCTTAGTAACAGTAAGAACGATGTCAGTGGACGTTATGAGTTTATTTGGGGTTCCATGCAGCTTGTATCCCACTACCTCAGGTAGTACCATGCTTATTGGTTGGCCCAGCATCACTGCCTCCGCCTCAATACCACCCACACCTGAGGACATAGAAAAACAGTCATGTTTTATGACATCTGTCTATTAGAGGTGCACTGATTGCAATGTTTGGGCCGATTCTGCATCTGTCTGATACGTCGCGTGGATTGAAATGATATTATAGCAAAATCTATTTGCTCTCTTTTAAGTGCAATGTCACAACATACTGAAAGATCCTATACATGTATTCAACATTTGACAAACTATATTTAATTCCACTTAGTAAGTCGATCCAAAACCATGAAGTTGATAAGATAACAGTAAACACAGTCACACGATGACCTGGTCGGTGGGCCTGTCAGTCAGCCCTCTCTCACTGTAGAGAATAGGGGGACAGTGGCCGACTTCCAGACTTTTGCAGAGGTAGATATGAGCGGTAGATTGATGACCTGGTCGATGGGCCTGTCAGTCAGCCCTCTCACTGTAGAAAATAAGGGGACAGTGGCCGACTTCCAGACCTTTGCAGAGGTAGATATGAGCGGTAGATACGATACGAAATCAGCTGATCGCCGATCCCGCAAAATTAAGGAAATCTTCACCAATCGATTGGTGATCGACAGCGGACAATAAAACAACCATATTGTAGAGTACTCACCCCAACCAAGGACCCCAAGGCCATCAATCATGGTGGTGTGGGAGTCTGTTCCCACCAGACTGTCTGGGTAGAAAAACCCTTCATGGCTAAACACCACCCGGGCAAGGTACTCCAGGTTCACTTGATGGACAATCCCTGATCCAGGAGGAATGATCCGCATGTTTCTAAAGGCTTTGGATCCCCACTGTAGACAAAAGCAAACAGCTGCAGAAATAACCAACAACCTGGCAGACTTAAAACCCATTTGGTATCTAGATGGTTAGGCATTTTCTTACCTTTAAAAATTGAAATCGTTCCATGTTACGGTCAAACTCCAAATCTTGGTTTTTCTGTAAGCTATCGGATCTTATGAAAAAAGGGAATTTTTGTTATTAATTTGATGAAAGATGAAGAGCACAGTGGTACCAAGAGTGTAAATAATAAATATGGCTATACTTCCTGTTGAAGTCCACCTGAATGGAATGGTCTATGACAAGATCAGCAGGGCAAACTGGATTAATCTTTTCTGGGTCACCACCCAGGGTTTTGACTGCGTCACGCATGGCAGCAAAGTCCACCACAGCAGGGACACCACTATTGCCAGATACAAAAAAAAAAAAATATTAAAAAAAATCTGGTACCTGGTACTCTAATTACTCATGTATTTCTACAATCAATATCAAAGCATTTAGATGAATATCTTATAGCATTTAGAATCAAATAAATATAAAATGGATCTGTGACCTACAGTAAAGAATTGAAATCAAATCGTGAGATCCTTAACAATGCCTAGCCCTACTTATTGATATACAAAAAGTGTTGACATACGTAAAGTCCTGGAGGATGACACGTGCTGGTCTGAATGGTACCTCCACATTTTGAGTCTGGGTCTGCTTCCAGTCAAGGATCCGTTCCACGTCTGAGGTCTTTACCAAAAACCCATCGCAGTTACGCACCGCGGACTCCAAGAGAACCCGGATGGAGAATGGCAAACGTTCTGAAAGAACAAACAAGTAGTGATCAAACCTAGAAAATAGATTTTAAAGCAGCAACAGATGTTTATATTTACCATATCTGCTATCTCCAAGTTTGGAAAGGTTGTAAAACTGCTGATTTGGGTTGTCAGGATTCAGTGGCTCAACGATGTGTTGATAAGGATTATTCTCAGTTGTAGACATTTCTCCTGAATCTCAGTATGGACCTAGGGGAAGAAAATAAAGGGAATGTAATGTTAAAGCAATGCGCAATAATTACATCTCAAGGGTGATAGGGTGACGTGCATATAATAAAACTTTCTGCAAAGTTAACTCTGCCAGCTGAACAGGAAGTATCACACAATGTTGGTTAGACAAGTCTCAGAAAGTTACTTGGTCAGGTCTAAATGACTCATCTACCTTAGCGATATTAGCATTGTCCATGCTAAGGTGCTTCTTTTTTATGTTGCTCTTGTCTCTATCCCTTATATTAAAATACCTCCAAACTTTTGATACTTGTATATAATGTTCTCCACTTAAACATATCCAGGTATCATTGGTCAAAAAAGGCGAATTAAAAAATTATGTTGGGCTTTTAAATTGAGCGCCAGTTTGAATTCCCCTCCCTTGTGGGTTTATAAACCGTGGTATTATCACTAGCTTGTTTATAATAATAGCTACATTTAATGTAGAGATTTAGGGGATTAATGGTGTACTGAAAAAATAAATATACATATATATATATATTTTTGACCATCTCTTTCTGACCCTGATGTAACACCCATGCCTTATTTTTATAAGATATGATAGCCAAGAGACTGTACTGATTAAAACTAAATTTGATTTTATGTAAAATAGGGGAAACCTGTTGGTCTGTGAATACTACTCATTATTTGGCCAAATTCTTCTGTTGGCATTTTAACCCCCAGTTTAACAATTGAAATATTTTCTATATCCATTGCTAGATCATCCTGTCAACAGAGAGATTGAATAGAGAGTTGGAGCTGAGGGTCAGCTAACTTTTGGCCAATGCTTTTTAGACATTGCATAACTATATTTCTGCAGGGGAAACATGCAGACACATGCTAAGAAAGTCAATATTGGTAGGAAAAAAAACTGTATGCAGATTTTCCCTAAAATCAGGTTTTTCAGGAAGTGAATTTCTGGAGAGCACGATGTGTGTGTGTTACATGTGTCGGATAAGAAGCCTGTGTCTGGGGGGGCGACATACACAGGTATTGTTATGTTGCAAAGTTCAAAGTCGAAATTACTGCAATAACTGTGATATAACACAGCTAGAGTAGTGCCAGGTTAGGACTGTAACAGTGAACAGATACCATTTTATTTTGGATTGGAATGCTTCCTGTTACAAATAGGCCAAATCATTCCTTAAGAGATACAGTACTTTCTGTTATTAAAATAACATTAGCCAGGATTTGCAGCTAGCTACAAAGCTATTACTTTCTCTAAAACTACTTTTTTAAAGCTTGGGTAAGAAATTAGTGTTCATTGGAGTTTTGGGGGCAGCGGGGGTCTTGATAGTAGTCCGCTTTACAAAAGTGCCTCATATTTAGTACTAGTATTATTATGCTGATTCTTAATTTTCAGATGTTATATTGCTCAAAAATACTATTGGTTATACCGTGTCTTTTCAAATGAGCATGAAACTAAGATATCATGCTATCAAATAAATATCAAATGGATCTGTGACCTACAGTAAAGAATTGAAATCAAATCGTGAGATCCTTAACAATACCTAGCCCTACTTATTGATATACAAAAAGTGTTGACATACGTAAAGTCCTGGAGGATGACACGTGCTGGTCTGAATGGTACCTCCACATTTTGAGTCTGGGTCTGCTTCCAGTCAAGGATCCGTTCCACGTCTGAGGTCTTTACCAAAAACCCATCGCAGTTACGCACCGCGGACTCCAAGAGAACCCGGATGGAGAATGGCAAACGTTCTGAAAGAACAAACAAGTAGTGATCAAACCTAGAAAATAGATTTTAAAGCAGCAACAGATGTTTATATTTACCATATCTGCTATCTCCAAGTTTGGAAAGGTTGTAAAACTGCTGATTTGGGTTGTCAGGATTCAGTGGCTCAACGATGTGTTGATAAGGATTATTCTCAGTTGTAGACATTTCTCCTGAATCTCAGTATGGACCTAGGGGAAGAAAATAAAGGGAATGTAATGTTAAAGCAATGCGCAATAATTACATCTCAAGGGTGATAGGGTGACGTGCATATAATAAAACTTTCTGCAAAGTTAACTCTGCCAGCTGAACAGGAAGTATCACACAATGTTGGTTAGACAAGTCTCAGAAAGTTACTTGGTCAGGTCTAAATGACTCATCTACCTTAGCGATATTAGCATTGTCCATGCTAAGGTGCTTCTTTTTTATGTTGCTCTTGTCTCTATCCCTGATATTAAAATACCGCCAAACTTTTGATACTGGTATATAATGTTCTCCACTCAAACATATCCAGGTATCATTGGTCAAAAAAGGCGAATTAAAAAATTATGTTGGGCTTTTAAATTGAGCGCCAGTTTGAATTCCCCTCCCTTGTGGGTTTATAAACCGTGGTATTATCACTAGCTTGTTTATAATAATAGCTACATTTAATGTAGAGATTTAGGGGATTAATGGTGTACTGAAAAAATAAATATACATATATATATATATTTTTGACCATCTCTTTCTGACCCTGATGTAACACCCATGCCTTATTTTTATAAGATATGATAGCCAAGAGACTGTACTTATTAAAACTAAATTTGATTTTATGTAAAACCCAATAGGGTAGCGTTGGCATTGTAACCCCCAGTTTAACAATTAAAATATTTTCTATATCCATTGCTAGATCAACCTGTCAACAGAGAGATTGAATCGAGGTGGAGCTGAGGGTCAGCTAACGTTTGGCCCATGCTTTTTAGACATTGCATAACTATATTTCTGCAGGGGAAACATGCAGACACATGCTAAGAAAGTCAATATTGGTAGGAAAAAAAACTGTATGCAGATTTTCCCTAAAATCAGGTTTTTCAGGAAGTGAATTTCTGGAGAGCACGATGTGTGTGTGTTACATGTGTCGGATAAGAAGCCTGTGTCTGGGGGGGCGACATACACAGGTATTGTTATGTTGCAAAGTTCAAAGTCGAAATTACTGCAATAACTGTGATATAACACAGCTAGAGTAGTGCCAGGTTAGGACTGTAACAGTGAACAGATACCATTTTATTTTGGATTGGAATGCTTCCTGTTACAAATAGGCCAAATCATTCCTTAAGAGATACAGTACTTTCTGTTATTAAAATAACATTAGCCAGGATTTGCAGCTAGCTACAAAGCTATTACTTTCTCTAAAACTACTTTTTTAAAGCTTGGGTAAGAATGCAGAGTCGTTGATATTTTACTCGGTTCTAAAAAAGTTATCACTAAATGATGGAAAATTCCTATACCGTATTACAAAAATATTATGCAAACATTCTATTATGTTCGTTATCCCTTGTGATGGGAGTGTTGCTCATTACATAGGCTGGTCTAAAGACAACAGTTTCTCTCAATGTTTCCTACATGCTTCCCTGTTGGCACATCCCTTTGCGTTGAACGTGTGACCTAAATTAGCATTAGCTACTAGGTTAAAGTTCAACTGAAAACGCACTCGTTCTGCAAACGTGGAATCTGTGAAAAGCTGCAGTTTTCACTGGTTTACTGACAGCGTTTTAGTGTTTCGTAAGCATGACTACTGAAAGTCATTCAGGGTCTGTTTTGTAACAGTAAAGCTACGTAGCTAGCTTCGGGCTTAAGTTGACAGTGTACAGAGGGGGTTCACTACGTCATTCACGTGACACACAAGTAAGAAGACGTATAAATTAAGAGGGAATAAAAGTAATTTCGGCCGTTTACTTACTTGGTTGCGAGGTTGTCCAGAGATGCCACACCAAAACGGTGTATTTCCTACTTCTAAATTGACACCACGTCTTCTACGACGGACTGAATGGTGTATGGTCAGACTTGAAGAGCCGCATAATCCGTGTTTGTGATTGGCTAAAACTGGCATCTTGGCTTCCTCTGGACCAATCAGAGCTCTAAGTTCCTCGAGAGACCCAAGCAAGTGCAGGAAGTAGGCGTATCTCTGTCAACTGTGGTCGCCTCTCTCATCTTTTTATGACAGCTAATAAAGGTTACTTTATAGGAAAAATTGAAAGAACAAATCACGAAAGTAATGCGTTTTGGGAAAACTTTTCATTTTCCAAAGATTTCTACAAGCTATCAAAGTTATTTAATGCAAGTTATTTTAAAAACCAGATTTGCAAATTCCCAATTATAAATTAATTTTGTCTTTTGCTTTCTTCCGTTCAGAATACAAACTGCAATACCAATATTATAGGCCAATGCTTCAACTCCTGGCCTCATAAGATCTTTGATTTTTACCCATTACCTCAAATTACGCACTAGATGGTGCTGCTGCAGCAGAATACTGTGTCAAAGCCAGTGACGTGATGGGAGTAAAACAGTCTGTCTCGAGTTGTCTTAGGAAAGGATCATGTTGTCAGCTTACACTTCTGTAACATCATAAAATGTGAATATGTAAGGAACATTTAATCTGTTGTCTGGGTTGTATTTAATTTTCGTGTCCGAATCGGCCACATATTTTACACGCATTTTGCAAATAAAATCCATATTGAATTAATTAAGGTAAAGGTCAGAGCCTCTTCAGGCAGTGAAGGTAATTGTGATTGGCAGAGACAGAATGGCGGTGGCTGAGAGAGCTTTTTCCAATGAGACAGTCAGACTCCACACTATGCACACACACACTGACGTCATAGAAGGCTGGGATCTGAAGGCAGGTTTTCATTGGCTGCATGGGGAAGCATTTGACTTTCACTAGTCTGATGATGTCATGGTAAAAAGCCAACTTCCCTTGTCCAAATTAATTAAATCAATACTTGTGAACTCTGTGAAAAAACAAAACTCTGAGGTGACCACGTAGCTACATTATTATGAAGACAGAAACATACTTCAATTCACCAGCAGCATGTAATGTCGTTGCATGTCTTGACTCTACACAGTGGGACCAGGGGTCTCAAACCCCTGGCTTGAGTGACCTTTCAGGCCCTCAAATCCACCACAACCAAAAAAGAATAATTGAATTTGGTTCCTGAAGATTTTTTTTTAATATATATTTTTTAATTGTTGTTGTTGTTTTCTAACATATATATTATATATTTATATATTTTTAATTTATTGCGCATGTCTTGTCCCTTTTTCAGAACAAGACATCTTACAGTAAACAATGTCATTAACATAGGTGTAGATGATGGTGTATGTATATTTATATACATATATGAATATATTTATTAACTGACAGAGTTGTTATAATGCAATATTCTCATAATAGGGGCAAACAATGGTTACATCAGCACAGCAGTCGTCCTACAGCTGTAGGACTAAACAAAAGGGGCGAGAAAGAAGCTGTCATGTCTTAGGTGGGGGGAGGAGACTGAAAAAGGTCCTTGCTGAATATAAAGTGAGGGAACAAGGATGAGAGTCGGGCGGTGGTAGCAGCTGGAGCAGAGTGTGTTGCAGATAAGGACAAAAAAAAGATGAAAGTTTTGGAAACGAAAGGTAACCTTCTCAACAGGTGTTTCACAAGCTTTACTGGGCATTACCATACAATAGTTTTTTTTTTTTACAGATACAGGCTGTTCAAATCAAAATTTGTGAAGTGCTTTCTTGTTGGTTAAATATTTCCATTAACTGGAGCAAACAAACAATTATGCTAAGTGAAAGTGTGTTCAAGGGCCGTGTGTCCTGTCTACGGTAATAAAACACTTCTTTATGGCTACATACTCCTGAAAATCTCTCATTTAACTTTGACTTCACTCCAGGGTCACACAAAGGTCCAGACGATGTCACCGCCCTTAGCCGGTTTAACCAATCACTGACACCCGGCCTCCCTCCATTTCTGGTCACAGCACCCACCCCCCGTCCAGCAAACCCTGCACCTTCGCCCTTTTGATACCCAACCCCCATGTCGACGGCTGTTAACCGTCTCCCACAACCATATATATCGGGGGTCTCTGAGCTAGGGGCCACTGCTGCCACTGTAATTTTATTGGAGGGCCACATTGGGAAGGTAACCTTCTCAACAGGTGTTTTTTAACCTTCTCAACAGGTGTTTTCACAAGCTTTACAATAGTTTTTTTTTACAGAAAATATACAGGCTGTTCAAATCAAAATTTGTGAAGTGCTTTCTTGTTGGTTAAATATTTCCATTAACTGGAGCAAACAAACAATTATGCTAAGTGAAAGTGTGTTCAAGGGCCGTGTGTCCTGTCTACGGTAATAAAACACTTCTTTATGGCTACATACTCCTGAAAATCTCTCATTTAACTTTGACTTCACTCCAGGGTCACACAAAGGTCCAGACGATGTCACCGCCCTTAGCCGGTTTAACCAATCACTGACACCCGGCCTCCCTCCATTTCTGGTCACAGCACCCACCCCCCGTCCAGCAAACCCTGCACCTTCGCCCTTTTGATACCCAACCCCCATGTCGACGGCTGTTAACCGTCTCCCACAACCATATATATCGGGGGTCTCTGAGCTAGGGGCCACTGCTGCCACTGTAATTTTATTGGAGGGCCACATTGGTGTCCAATAATAATAAAAGAAAAATCTAGTTTATTAAAGTTTATTTAAAAAATAATGTAAGATATTACAGAAGATTTTTACAGAAAAATAGTGTGATATTTAAATTTTCATTGATATCTAGTTGTTGGCTAGTTGCGCGGTGTTTAGGCTAGAAGTGGTCCCCGGGTCAGGAGTTTGGTACCCCCTGTATGTATTTGGTTCAGAGACAGATGCAATGATGTTACACCTCAAAATCACTGATGCTTCAACACTGGGAGAACAAGTCACTTTAGTACAAGCCAAGGACATTGTGTTGTCACTGTGTGGCAACTGATACACGCACAACAGGCGGCTGTTGATTGTCACAGCAGGCGTGCAAAATCAGGACATTTTTTTATTTTTTTATATAAAGGGTGAAGACAGTCAGTTCAACAAGGCTGAAACTATTGCTGTAATCTGATACAGTGTAGCTAAATGCATTTACGCCCTAGAGTTTCTCTCCAGTCCACAGCACTGGACTTGACATCTGCAGTGAATTATAACAGTCCAGTTAAATCACCTCACATCACTATTTGTCTTCAGTACATTGTATTGGTCACAGCACAGCATTCCTGTCATGCCAATGCTGTGTTACACAGCACTGGATTGTAATTCACGTGAGATGTTACAGTTATGGAACACACATGGATACTTCAGTCGACCAAGGTATAACAAAAAACACAGGGACTAGGTGAAACTCAGAAAAAAGAACCCCACATCTGAGACTTTGAAATTAATTAATTTCATTAATTACTCTCTTCACTAAATACGATAAGACAGTCAAACAAGACATGTAAAAATATGGGAAATATTCAGTATAGAAATCAAGTGTCAATACAAATGACTCTCTTCACTAAATACAGATGCAGAGGCATTCAAACAAGAAATGTAAAAATATGGGAAATATTCAGTATAGATAGATAGATAGATTGAACTTTATTAGTCCCTCGGGAGTTCCATTCAGGAAGTTAAAGGAACACAGTTGGGTCCTTGCCTTATATCGGAGTTCTGTTCCTACAGTTCAACGTAAATTGATTTTAATGAGTTGGAACTCACATACTGTACGTAAGTACCCATGTCACTTACTGACGCTAACACAGTGGTAACATCCTAATGTGATAGGCCAAAAGGTAACAAAAAGACCAACACAAATGAAATATACGAATGTAGCACAATCCAATGTGTGGTGTACAACGACGGTGAATGTAAACAAAGCCCTCTGCTGCCTATAGGGCTGCATGACGACGTCTGCTCGCCAACTAGTTTCCACGCCAACAAGTTGGCGAGTTTTAACATTTACAGCGGAATGATACAGCAAGACTCTCTTCACCAATTTATGGGAAACGATAATGTAGCCACAAAACGCTGTAAGTCGAAGACGTTGCAAACTGTCCCATGTATATGTTATCATATAGGGGTTCATATCAGGCTGTCTTTCCTTCTTTTTTTATTAGCATTCATGCTAACGCTGTACTGGCACATTCGTAAATAATATTTGCGCCTTCGACAAATCTTATTTTAATCCTCAAACAACGTTGGCGGTTAAGATTAATGTGTTTGTTTTAACTTCTTGCTCTTCCATTTGCTCACATTTCTTTATGTAAGCATAGTCATATCTACTGCTTCTTCTCTTAAACCCAATTTAAAAAATGATTATACATTTATAATTATAAATTATTAAACATTTATTACTACATTTATTTATAGACGGTTTAGCTTATATTTAGTTATAATTATAATATATTATAATTATAATAATTAATAATATTATAATATAATTTTTTAACGTTAATGTGACTTATGTATGTCCTACTGACAGGTACGTAGACGCAGAGACGTCATGAAGGGCAAACACTTGCTGTGAGAGAGAGAGCGAGAGAGAGAGAGACTGAGCGAGAGAGAGAGACTCGTGTAGCTGTCTGGACTGCACGGCCAGACTCCACGCAAACAAACACTGTCCAGAGCGGGGGACACTGGCTTCTCTATGTAGCCGGACAGAGAGTCACTGTGCTCGGCCAGGAAACCACAGCCGTCCCCGGTCCTCTCTGGAGCAGCGGCAGAAGCAGTGGGGCTTGAAGGCAAAAGGGACAAACGCCGAGTTAAGTGACACCGGAGCAGTTGTTTGGGAGTGAGTGACAGGACCATCATGGCTTCTTCTCCGGTCCCGCCAGCATCTGTGGAAGGAGGGACACCGTCACCCACGGGGAACGAGGACCTCTACACAACCAAACAGGTACACGCGTGCATTTGTTTTCCCCTGCGTGCACTCCGAACTCCATAGGGAAACACTTCAAGTGCAAAGCTAATCTTGGGTGAACGAAAACACCTGCGTGCGCAATGACAACGTTATATTACGTCCGACTAAGAAACCGCTGCTCTTCAATTCGGCTCGATTTAAGGATGAAAACAGCGCATTAATGTGAACTAAATTCCGATTTGTTTTTCCAAATCGTCACATTTAATGCATTTAAATATGCGCAAGGTGAAGGTTTAAACAGTTTGCAAAAGTTAATTCCCTGACCGAAAACAGGTCGGAGTGCAACAAATGAGACGGACATGTGAAAATACATGAGTCACGCTCTCTTATAAATTGGTGTTGTTTGTGGAGCTACGGGAGGATCCTTTAATATGATGACATTTGAATGGAGTTCAGTGTGACGTACGAGTCTTGGATCTGACGAGAGAGGAAGGCGTTTCCTCTCGTGTGTCACTTTCATGGCTGTGCAAGTCACAGTGCCATGAAGTTCTCTGTGCTACATTACTGCCTTCAACATTTAGGTTCGTTGCACGTAGAGCATGTTACAGCAGGTACTTTTAAAAACGTCCATTTTCCCCTATGTTTGACGTGAAATGCCTGCTTTGTTAAGGTCTGCCCTCTAAAGGTGAACTGTGATTACAACAGGTGTGATGTGATGCCAGGGCCTGGATTGTGACAGCCTTAATTAAATGTTCTGGTTTTGTTAGACAGATTGATATTACTTTAGTCATAACCAATGAGAAGATGCCATGTGCAGTTTTGATTGACTGGTTTAAATCCATCCATTCGTTCCCTAACTATGTGATCTTTGAGGGTTGCGGAAGGAGCCGGACCCAATCTTTGCAGTCATCGGGTGGGGCATGAACTGGAGCGTTTGCCAGTGCTTGGCAGCGCCGCATATAGAGATAAGCAGCAACTGTGACTAAACAGACTACAATGTATCACTAGGATTATTTTAAATTCTCCAATTTACCACATCCTACATGTTGCATTAGAAAGGCAAACTAGCTGAAACACACCATCTTGAAAACTGTGTTCTTCTTAGGTTATTTGGCCCAATTATTAGATCCAAGAATATGTTTTTGGCAACACATAAGTAGTTTGTTGTGAAAGTAAATGCGGAATAACCATGAAATATATCTTAAGATGACAAATGATGCAGGCCAGGATTACCGTAATTTCCGGACTATTGAGCACCCCTGAATATAAGCCGCACCCACTAAATTTCCAAAGAAAAAAATAATTGTACATATATAGGCTGCACTTCTCTATAAGCCGCAGGTGTCCACGTTGTAACATGGGGTATTTACAAGATGTTTTTTTCACTTTTCGCCCAGACTGTAGTTGGAATGAACAGGGGAGACTTAGTGATCTGCTCCAGGTCTGAAGCTAACATTAGTTCTGGGGCTAACTCCCTTCACTTTGTGCTCTACAAGATGTTTTTTTTCACTTTTCACCCCGGCTGTAGCTTTATTATCATTATTATTATACACACACAGCCATTCACAGACAGACATACATTACTGATATAACACACAGTAGCCTACCAGAAAAGTAATTGATTGCTAGCATTTTTAGCCCGTAAAAATCCATAAATTAGCCGCATCATTGTTTAAGCCGCAGTTATTATTATACGCACACAGCCATTCACAGACAGACATACGCTACTAATATAACACACAGTAGCCTACCAGAAAAGTCATTGATGGCTAGCATTTTGAACTTCGTTAGCCCGTAAAAATTCATAAATTAGCTGCATCATTGTTTAAGCCACAGAGTTCAAAGCATGTGAAAAAGTGTAGTCCGGAAATTACGGTATGTTCAGACAATCTACTTGTTGGAAGTCGTCTAAAAACGGTGTGCCAAAGTGAATTAACTTTGATGTTTGACTTGTCATGTAAACATTTATAGTTCGCGTGGGTGAGTGTAGACAATTACGATACTGAAAAACCTGAAAAGCACCATACTAAGCATCTTATTTAAAAAGTACTTTCAAAATTTTAGTGAGCTTTTCTGTATTGACTAGTATCAGGCTCCATTGGCATGGTCAGTTTTTCTTCTTTTTCTTTTTTTTTAACCTCATTTTATCTAAATATCTGCCTGTGAATATATCTAAGCACTGCAAAGAACATGGTTACAAGCAGTGACAGTGAACAGATCAGTTGGGGGAAGAACCACCATGTGGCCATCTTCCAGGTCTCCCCCTGCAGAGAAGGACATCTGCCACATTTTTTTTTGCGTCAACCAAGGTCAGAAAGAGATTCAGTCAGAGTCAGAAAACAGCCTGGGCTATCTCTCCATAAGTATGTCCGGTCAAAATAGTAGGCATAGATCAATAACAGTAGGCTTATATATATATATATTAAATATATATTAATAAATTAATAAATGTACATACAGTACATGTATATCTGTGTCTCTATATAAATATATGTGTACATATGTATATGTATGTATATATAAATATATACATTGGTCCCTCTCTATATCGCGGTTCTCCTTTTGCTCCCTCAGTACATGGCAGTTTTGTTTGTAATTTTGGGCTTTAAAAATGTGGATTCTTGTTTTGAAATTGAGATAAGCGCATTTGGTAGCTTTGTTTACCTAGAAGATGTCGTACACAGCATACTTGGCTAATATGATGCCTACTCTGTGTACTATTGGCTAATTGAGCATGCTCTTCTGTTCCTCACGCTGATTGGCTCATTCATCGTAGCATCTCTCATCATCTCCCCTTGTCTGTCGGCCACTCTCTCGTTCACTTCACTCTGGGTTGCCATTCTACAACTCTGTACTGTACATATAATTGTGTGGGAAAGGGTAATACAGTCTAGGGAGGGTTGATAACAGTGTGGGGGAGGTTTGTACAGGGTAAATACATACGTAAATAATATAATAACTATCTCGTCTCTACTTTGCGATTTTTACCCATTTTGCGGTGAGTCTTGGAACGCAACTACCGTGATGATTACTGTATACAGCTTTAATTTAAATGTGAAAGAGAAAGTGGTCCAAACTGTTCTCTCTCCAGAGTCAAAATTCATTGTCATTTTGTACTGTTGCTATTGTCAAGTGGTCATGCAATGTTGGAGCCGCCTGCTTAAAAAAGGAGAAGAGATAATATCCTGATTTATTCGGCACTGCTCTTTTAAAGGTTTCCTGTGTGTGTAAGGTATTACTTCCTATATTATGGTAAGGCCACCACTGTGGGTGGTGTTAAATGATGAGTGTGTAGTAAACACGTCTACATCCGGTACATAGAGGTCAAGCTGGATAGATGGCTTGTTTAAACACAGGCACATGAAGTAGTGGTTCAGTAGGTTCAGTGCTGGAGGATACATGGGTTTGACCTGTGCGGTCAGAGCACCCAGCATCTGTCGTAGTCTCTGTCTCCACCTTGTAGACCATGACTTAGCAAAATAATGTGGCAATAAAAATCTGTGCACAATAAAGTAATGTAATATAATAATCTTCTAGTTTTAGTTTACTCACAATTTATCTACTCGGTGTCAAACCTGGGGCTGTTTTGTTGAACACTACACTGATATACTAGCAGTAATCAAAGAAAGACGCACACAAAGATTTTTTTTGTAATTATTTATTGCAAATAATGGAGGAGTATTTAATTATCCTGCCTTTCATTCTCACAACAAAGTCAATAAATAATAGTTTCCTTAACTTATGCTCTCAAGTTCACACTGTAGTTTTGAAAATAAAATAAATAAATATTAATAATTTTGCCTTACTTGGTCAGCGACCCCACTTTGAGAACCGCAACAATAGAAATTAGACTGGGTCATTCACTTTCTTTCTTGTTTAAGTATAATATTAAAAAATGGTGGATGAAGAACCGGAAGGAAAATTTAAGACCGTGTTTGTTAGATATGTATTTGATATATATATATGATATATATTACAAAGTTCATACCGCTAGCGTTCATTGACATTTCTGGTAGGCTACTGTGTGTTATACTAGTAGCGTATGTCTGTCCGTGATTGGCTGTGTGCGTATATGGGCGTGGGGCGAGAGATAACAGTAGCTAAAGTTGAGAGCAGTTTGAGCCCTGTCATGTTGAAGAGTGAGTTGGTTATACAGGAGCTGTTAAAACTCTGTTTATGTCCTGTTGTGGTCGGTCTTAGGTGTCGAGCTAATGTTAGCTTAGGCCCTGGAGCCTTAGGTGTCAAGCTAATGTTAGCTTAGGCCCTGGAGCAGATCACTAAGTCTCCCCTGTGCATTCCAACTGGTTGGGGCGCCGCAGCAGGAAAAAAAAATTCTTTCTGTCTAAATACCCCATGTTACAACATGGACACCTGCGGCTTATATATGTACAATTATTTTTCAAATTTAGTGGGTGCGGCTTATATTCAGGTGCACTCAATACGCACCTGGAAATTACTGATTGTCTTGCATTGATCAGTTTTCAAAATTCTAGACTAAAACTCATGGGCTACAGCTAAAGGTTCCTGCAGCCAGTTACTCTGGTGGTACCACAGCACATTGGCTGCGACTGACTGAAAACCACATCTTTGTAAAATTGACATTTGTGCCTATGTATCATTAGTCTAAAAGATTCAGTTTCTAAGAAATTCCAAGAATCGATTGCTTCTGTCTGACGCCACTGGCGAGTTCAATTAAACCAAACTCACTGCCCTGACTGTCTGACTTTTTAGTTGACCTCATTTTAACAATTTCTCTGGGACTTGGCACTTTATCCCCACAAATTCCATTAAATGCTTGGAATGCAGACACATCAGCTGTCGACAACTGAACTGTTGGGAATGTGGTGAAGCGATGGCACAATTCATAGCAGACACACACACACACACAGAGCTGAAAAGATTCCAAGTGGTTATCGCGACCCATCACCAATAAATGAAAGTTCTGATCTCCAGTGGTTTAAACACCTATTTATAATGACGACAATCAAACCTGGCGTTGTGGAACTGTAAATGTATTTTATGTAAATTGTCCTCAGTAAATCCTCAGTATAGATGTGTTGTTTTTTCTTCCCTATGACAAAAAACCTAAAATCCATAAATTCCGAGACGAGTGCAAACCATTTAAGGACATTACTGTTATTACAGTAGGTCTAAGACCTAAGGGCACTCTTTCTAATTAATCTCCTCTCTGATTAGTCAAATTAGTAATGACATTGTTATTGTCCCTAGCGGAGCCTGACTGGGCTGACAGAAAAATAATTCAACCAGAACCCCTCTTTTTAGCAGATTATAAATCTCCTGTTAACACCATAGAACGGATGTTAATAAATATGAAGAAAATTCAAGGGAAATTTCACGGTTGCCAGATTGTTAATCAGTCTTCTTCCTGTGGTGGAACTTCTCAGCACAAAGTTGTCACCTTCTCACTCACTCCCTAGTGATAATAGATGATGCTCTACATGTGTACTGCTGTGTATTCACAGAATGATGGCTCCAGCATTGCAACAGTTGCATATACTGTAATTCTACTGCTTACCTGCGTGCTTGTGATTTACTGTCCGTCTGTGTGAGACGTGTCAATAATTGTTGTGTAATATTGCTTAGATCGATAAATAGTAATTTATTTGCCTTACAACCAAATACATTCATTCATAAACAATATGAATTGTACTACTCCACAGTACTCCAAACTGCGGTGAGCAGTAAAAGAACTTCTGTTGTCATTATGGCAGATGGCTACTGTAACCAATATCATATAATACTGACTAAGCTCTCAAGCTCCACTCTGGACATAATGCAATCACTGTGGTGGGTAACTGAGTTTATGACATATAATTGGGGGCTGAATGATTCCATGTGGAAGTTGGTTTGATGTTATAAAGATATAGTTGCTGTGTGAGAACACAGGCATATGTTAGCAGTCAGGGGCGATAAGCTTTAGCTGCGCATTTTAAAGCTCCATCCATTCGTTCATTGTTTATCATATAGTACTTGGTTTCTGAGACGCTGTTTTTCTGTCTTTCACTTCATGTTTTGGCATATACAGTATATTTACCACTAGTGGATGACTTCTTTTAGATGTTATCCACAGGCCAAAATAGCAAATACTTCATTTATCCATTGCCTCGTGAACATGTGACCTGTTAGTTCCTTGTTTTTAAAATAACTTTTTTTTTTTATCCACAGTAATGAACGCTGATTACGAAATACAAAAAAAAATTCGACTTATTCACAGTACTCTCTCCAAACAGGACCAGTTATTTTGAAACTGAATCTATATAAATCTGCGTAATCAGCTGACCTGCAGCTATCAGAGAGATCAGCGGAAGTCTGTCTCTTATCAGAGGAAACAGCAAGTACTGATATGAAATACTGTATCAGCATACATATATATATATACATATATATGTATATATACACATATATATGTAGCTACTATACAGTACATTGTTAAATTTGTTTATTAGCAAATTGGTTGGACCACGTTGTATATTCTGTTGGCTTGCAGTGATAGCTACTTTAATAACCTAATGGAGTGAACTAATAAATCAGAAAATTGGAACAGTTCCTATAGGAACTATAGGAATATATAATTTGCCCAAATTATTTTCGTTTGCCGCGCCCTTTTCTCAGTAATATGGTGTCCTCTATAGGGACCCGAACCCCCACTTTGGATACTACTGACACTTTAAAAGTGAGAGTAGAACTGACAGTTGGTCAAAGTGGTAGTAAGTGTAACATACAGCTCTACAAGTTACACTACGGTATGTTCCCCATTACTCTCCCATTGCGGTTCCTTTTTGGCCTCCTGTGTCTACGCTCTGGTGATTACCTACACCTGCCTCGATCACCAGATCCTACCCTCCTGTGTTTTGTTAGTGTCACCACTGTGTCCGTGTATACGTCATGAATCTTACCCACCCTTTGTTCCATTCTAGCCTAGTTCCTTCGTGAGGAACCTGTTGCTCCCTCGTGTTGTTAGGCGTAGTCAGGGTACTAGCATGGTTCTAAACCCGAGAGACATTCAGAAGCTGGTGAAGGTACACAATCAGCAGGGTATCACTGTTGTTCTCTGTGATAACCTGCTGATTGTGTACCTTCACCTGCCTCTGAATGTCTCCTGGGTTTAGAACCATGCTAGTACCCTGACTACGGCCTCAGGGGTTCTGTCACTTACCTCACTGTTTTCTAGAGTCCTACATTTGGGGTTTTTCAAGTTCCCTTTCAGGGTCTTCAACTCCTGCCTCCTATTTCTCGTGGTGGAGAAATTGCACATGGTCCAAGCCCAGTGTTTTAGCAGATGAAGAGCTGAATATATTGAGGATTTTTCTTTTAATACTACTTTCATGCATTATGCAGTAGGAGAATAATTTGGACGACTCGTGCGTGGCTTTCCTCATCATTGGGGTCAACCAATAAAGGAGTTCACAGCCCCTCAGAGGCAGCGCTGCAGCAGTGGCTGAGATAAGGCCTGAGTTTCTGAGAGCATGGGACGTTGTTGTGCTGTTTTGGCAGACAACCCTTTTGAATAATAGCATTGACATCAACCAGAGTGCCTGTAAATGGTCTTATGGCCACACACTATCTTTAATTTATATATCAATAATTTAACTTTTATCACAAGTTTGTCCACATATTTTTCGAGTTCAGAATTGGCTTGTGTTCTTCAGTTTTTATTCGATCTCTAACCTGGATCACTGCTCACAGTTTTAATGCACGTCCATGATCCTCTAAACTCTAACCTGGATCAGTGCTCACAGTTTTAATGCACGTCCATGATGTCAGCAAGGGCTGATACATGAGATGTTACCCCGGAGAGTGTGGTTGGATTTGGGTGAGGCTTGATCAGCATTTACCCTGGAGGAATTCATCTGAATGACTGAAGAAACCAGAGTCGTTTTTTCTCTCTTTTCTGTTTTTTTTTTCCCCTTCCATCTGCCGTTATGCTACTTCAGATGTCGTATCTCAAACTGTGTGAGCCCTCGGGGGAAGAAAAAAAAAACAATCCCTAGTTAAGTTAACCAGAACATCCTGGAAGGGTGGAGCTGCTCCATCTGCAGCTTCATCTGAAAACAGCTGAGACTCGACCCTCCCTCCATACCATTGCTGTGATAGTGTGATCGCATGATGAAGTAGAAATGAGTTCTGCCTTTTAGTAGCAGTGTCCAGATGTATTGTTGGAAGTTTGATTGAATTCCCCTTATGCAGATGACTCACTCTCAAACACTCCACCATAAACACTTGGTTTGAAACCAAAAACCTTGAACGTAAACTGGATGAGTCAGATTGCCCATTTGGGTGGATTTATCACACTATTGTCAGCTGTTTTTTTTCAGTGTTTTTATTTACTGCTAAATCATAACATAGTTAGAGGAAAAATAGACTTTTTCTGTTCTCTCTGAGCTAATAATGTTACCTTTACACCTTAATATATTATTAAGATATTTATATATATTTTGTTTCTAAGAAATGTATCTATATCATATAGATGTACATTTAAAAGTATATGATTTATACAATAGGTGTTTTTAATACACTGCATTTTACATAGTTAATACGTCAACATTCAAGGGCTTGAATTTGTGTAATTTAAATCAAAATATGGCAAAATTAATGTTTTGACATGTCTATTTTTTTGGGGGGGAGGGTGCCAAAAATCAGTGTTGTATGGCCCGTTTAATGGACCCCACCTTGGCCTGATGAATCTGTCAAAGAATTTAATTTTTTTTTTAACCACGCACTCATCTGCTTTTGATATAGAAAATTAAACCATGTGTTCAAAATATGATGCCTGCCTCCGCTAGGGGGCGCCAGATCCTTTTGGAGGAAATTAAACAATTAAAAAATAAATTATGGCAGTGCTTAACCATGCATGGCCTATATAAAAAACATTTGATCTGTTCTATGGCCTTAGGTTGATCGGCGTTACAAGATATGTCGTGTAAAAATTTTTACATTTTCTTTAAAGTTTAGGCATTTCCCTTCAGTTTCTTGTCTTAAGTTGTTGTTTACTAGTCACACAGATTTGCAAACATAATCCCATTGGCGTCACACTTGGTTTTCAGGGTGGTAGACATGATAGGATTTCAGTGGCAATTTTGCAAACACTATTGAAAAAGACAGTGTAATATCAACGCAGCCTTTGCGGCTATTGATCCGTGCTGTGGTTTGCAACATTATGCTGTGTTCCCGTGTGCTAACATGCTGACAAAGCACTGTGCATCTGTACATTAAGAGATTCCTTCAACTGTAGAACCCTGACAAGGCAAAGATATTATGTGCACATCTGCTAAAAGTTAAGACGATGTGTTTAAGTTACATAATGGTCATTGTTCTACTGATGAGATTCTCGCTCAGCTGTAATTCTTTAGTGCTTTTCTCCTGATCCTTCACTGTTTGTTAGCATTTCTTTTTCTTCCTTACTTGTAAAGTAAAGACAACCAATTACAGAATCACCGAGTAAGAATTTGGGTGACACAATTATTTCGTGCAGTCGATCATACATATGAAATGATTTACACCAGGATTCTGCAACCTTAAAGACCTAAAGGGCAAAAGAAAGCTGTTGACCATTTATTGTTGTTTAACTGTTGTACGAAAAAATGAAAACAAGTCACGAATGTGTACATGAAAGCAACAGACAGTTAAAACATAATGGTACCCGATATTTACCGTAGTAGGACACATTTACTACTATCTCCGACAGTGACCTGAAGTCACCATTGTTCACTGTACCTTAAAAACTACACTATGACCTGACGTGAGGAGAAACAGTGACATCATGTGGATTTGCTGGAAATTTTGGTGGTCTCTTGTAAAATTTGTGTGACCCTAATTTTTTGTAAAATGTTCCTGCCTTGTCCCATCTCTTACTTTAAAATAATTATGGTCAATCTTATGCTTCAGACAAATATGATCTTGTAGTAAACCAATGAAGAGGCTAAAAGAGTCACAGGCGGCTCAAGAGCCAAAGGTTGTACCTCCTTTTGGACACTTTGTTTAAACACTTCAAAGCTATTTGCATCCTATGCATCTTGTGTGTGCTATTTAATCCCAGTAAAACATATCCCTGTGTTTTTAGTACAGTAGGTCTTCGGTTTACAATGTCTTTGACCTACGCTGTGTCGTGTTGGCGTTGTCATCTCCCGTAAATCTTAAGTCTTGTTCTATCATTCCGATATACAGCGTTAAAACTAACCAACTACTTCCCGTACACAATAGTTGGCAAGTAAAGGGATGAAAACATTGTCATGCAGTGCTATACGCTGATGACAACTTCATTTACATTCATTGGATTGTGCTACATGCATACATTTTCGGGCAACTGCATAATGTAGTGATGAAAATCAAAGTTGGGTCCCATCATTAGCGCTATGTTATATTAGTGGTACCCTCGCACAGCGGTCCCATCAATGTTATATTAGTGGTACCCTCGCACAGTTGTGTACCATGTGCCACTTCACTGAAGTAAGTAGCTGTCAGAATCATCATTACAACTAGCCAATAATATCTACCTTTTTGATTTGTTATTTTTATACTCTGCCTTTTGCCTGCTGTGATAGATCATAGGATAACACAGGCAAAAAGTTGCTCTCCCAATTTTTTTTCCTCCCATTTTAATTAGTTTGAGCCTCGAACAAATCTGAACCACATGACTATTTCTTTGGTCTTGAGGACTCTTGAAGCAGTCGTGCTGTGATGCTGTTACAGTGTGAGGCAGTGAGATTAAACAGGACACTGCTGATGATGACACTGTAGATGACCGTGCTGTGAATGTGCGATTTCATGTGCTCTGGTGAGACGAGCGTGATTGTAGGTCTGTGAAACGTTACAGATATTAGGTTACCCTCATTGTTCCCTTGTTTGTGATATAAGCATTTTTTTTGGACCATGAACCGGATAATTGCTGTTTTTGGTTATGCCTAATATATATATATATATGTGTGTATATGTGTGTGTGTCCTGACAGCTGGCTTAGTGGAGTCACACACATCTACAACCCTCAAGTTTTCTCCTGGTGCCTCAAGTTCCTGTTTAGCTCCGCCCTCCATGACAGGTGAGCCCGCCTCCTGACAGCTGTTTCCTGGTCATGTGACTTTCTGATCAGGGTCTCTTCTTCTTCTTCTTCTTCTTCTTCTTTCCAGAGTTTTGTCAGAAACCGGCTGCTTTCTCTTGGTTCTGTTCGCTGACACTCACAGAACTCCTCAGTTCTTCCAGTGTCGTCCGGCTCCTGGATCCACTCCAGGTCCTGAACCTAGTTCTGCTTCTGGACCTGCACCAGGGCTCCAGCTGGACTGTGAGCTGCGGAGTGCTGTCCAGTGTGTCACTCTCTACCAGGTCAGTTCTTTCATCGGTTCTTCTGCAGTTTGACTCCTTCTCTTGTGGACTGAAGTGAAACTTGTGGAACAGCAGGTGGCGCTGGTGGAGAGTCAGATTCTGCAGTGTGAGCTGACAGTAGGTCGGGGACCACAGGTGGAGATCTTCAGGCAAGCGCAGAGCTCCTTCAACAGGTACGGCCCAGGACCTGACCCGTGTCTTTGGTTGGACCTGGATCTGATGGACTCATCTCTCTCTCTCTCTCTCTCTACCTCTCTTGCCCCTCCCTCCCAGCGTTCCTCCTTCTGGTCCAGGAAGGGGTTAGGGACCCCTTCTCTACATGAAGCATGGTTCAGAGGTCAAATTATACAGTCAAGTTTGTTCAAGAAACAAACCTGAAACAGCACAATTGTTTTCACAAACAGTGAAAAGCTAGCAAAAATGTAAAATTGCGCGTTAAACACATTTTTAGTTAAAGAAAATCTTCTTGGATGCCATGCTGCTGGGCCTTTTTGTTGCATTCAAGGACTCTTTAAACTAAAGAAGTCCTTGAATGCAACATGAAAGTCAAGGCTAATTTAAATACTATAAAGACATAACTGTCCTGCAAAGAAATCCTCCCGCCGTAGTAACACCACCCACCTCCATTTATCATGGCTTTAATGAATGCGGCGACTGTAATCCTTGAGTATCTAAGGCAGCAGAGCCCAAACTGGCAGGAATGTGTATCTGGGACAGGCAGTCCGTCATTTTACTTTACAGCCGGGGGAAATTTGGGGAAACTGAAAAAGTCATGTGAATCCAGACGGGATTGCTTCCATTACATTTGCATACCACAGCAATGATGTGGACCGGTTTGAAAAAAAAAACCAAAAACGTGCGTCTGTGTTTATTTATATCCCAGTAATCTTGGCTTAACAGTCTCCTCAGCTGCCGTTGAAACTGTGACATTATGACGGATGGTTTCTGACACTGAACCATGTTATTACAGAAAATCAATAAAGAATGACATCCTGGTGAGACGTTGGTGTCAACGTTCGAATGCTAACTACTGTATTATACAAGCGAAAAGACGCATCTTATATTAGGATTTTACAAACATGAGTGCAAAAATAAACACCAATGTGGCTTATACTCAGGCGTATAGAGCAGTACTTCTCAAATAGTGGGGCGGGGCCCACTTGCGGGGCGCCCAAGGGGGAGTTTGAGTTGAGTTTACGACTTTGTACTTCTGTGGTGGTTGCCACAATAAAGATTTCTAAATATATTTTAAAAGAAAGAAAAAAAAATGGAATTTAAATGAATAAATAAATAATGTTTACAGAAATAAATATCTACTTTTAAAAATATGTAATAAGAAAAATTATAGATATATATCCTTGCTGAAAATAATTGGACAACCAAAAGATTGGTTGAAAAATATTATTTATATTTTATTTATATATATTTATATATATAACATATCAAATTCAGTTGGTATATAACAATACATTTAAAAAAAAATTATGACAAATTTTAAAATTAAAATTACTGAAGCAGAAACTCTTTATACACATGATAAATAATGTTTACAGAAATAAATATCTACTTTTAAAAATATGTAATAAGAAAAATTATAGATATATATCCTTGCTGAAAATAATTGGACAACCAAAAGATTGGTTGAAAAATATTATTTATATTTTATTTATATATATTTATATATATAACATATCAAATTCAGTTGGTATATAACAATACATTTAAAAAAAAATTATGACAAATTTTAAAATTAAAATTACTGAAGCAGAAACTCTTTATACACATGGCCATTTAATAACACCATAAGGTTCATAGTAAATATATTGACTTCTAATTGCCATAATGCTGTAATAACTGCCATGTAGAACTCAGTAAAGCATCCTTAGTCATTTTTTTGGTTTTATGGCCCAGTCATTCGGCGCTTTGCTGCTCCAGTTATTTCCATTTGGCTGGGCATTCTGCTGAACTTTTCCAGAACTCTGAAGGTGGAAATAATGATGCTGGGGTTGTTTGCCTCTATGGTACAGTTAGGAATAACTAATTAATGCAGCAGAGCAGCCAGATGCGGCTCTCGCTTACGGTCTGTCGAACGTGCAGAAGGATGTTGAAATGCTATGCCTGCAGTTGAGGCAACTTTTGAGACAATCCCTGAGTTTGCATAAAATCGTCCATATCCTCTATCCTATAACCTCACCGCCCTTGGTTTACCATAATAACACCATAATAACAGCGTGCTCTCCTGTACTACGGGGCTGCGATCTAATAATCTTTACTGCAGTGATATTCATTTATTAAATGTCCTTCAGCTGAGCTTTTCATCTGTGATGGAACAGACAACAACCATTGTCGGCCGGTCCGACTATAACATTGGTGATTATACGGCAGCAACTGAAAGCTTTCAAAATAAAATGTTGAGCAATGTTATATATTTACATGATAATTTAAATGGCTTTGTCAGCTTTGTTGATAGACTTCTACCGCCTCTACATTTCTCCTCTCTGTTTCTGTGTCAGAAAACCAAATCTACCGCTTTGGTTGTTGAGAAGACACTATCATACTAACTAATAACTAACTAACCAACTTACTAACTAACTAAGTAACAAACTAAGTATCTAACTAAAAGTTGCATATGCTAGTTCAGGGGAGAACAATAAATATATCGGGATCCACCAGTAGATTGCAAGGTGCTGGTAGATCATATATATATGTATATATATGTATATATATGTATATGTATATATGTATATATATATATATATATGTGTGTATATGTATGTATGTATATATATATATATATATATATGTGTATATATATGTATATATGTATATATATATGTGTGTATATGTATGTATGTATATATATATATATATATGTGTATATATATGTATATATGTGTGTATATATATGTGTGTGTATGTGTGTATATATATATATATATATACATATATACATATACATATATATACATATATATACACATATATATATATATATATACATATATACATATATATACACATATATATATATATATATATGTATGTATATGTCTATATGTCCGGACCCAAGTCTGCTTCCTTAACCACTAAGTCACCACTGCCCATATATACTGTATATATATATAATTTTGTTTTCAACATATAATGTATGTTATGTTATATGTTTTTATATTTTATAAAATATATTCAGTTTATATGAATTTGTTTGAACATCTAGGTAGCTCACTTTAGCTAGCTCATTTGAATATTAGCTTCCAAGCCAAAAAAGTGTGGGTGGCCCTTTGCTGGTCCTATAAAAGAAGGACAGTAAATGTATCAACCTTTTATACAGGGGATCCTCTGTCTACGACGTCCTCGACCTACGTCTTTTCGCCATTACGTCGCCATACCCCCTTATGTGTATTTAAGTTCCTTATATCGCTGCTAAAACCCAACCCTGCCGTAACACCCTGTGTTGTGTTTTAGCTCGATCTGCCAGGTTCTCTCTCTTAAATGCGGCCATTCCAACTCTAACTCTGTTTTTTACATTAGTATCAGAAGGGTGAAGCCAGTCATTGTAGATTTCCTTATTCATTCAATGAAAACCAGTAAAAAGAGGCGGCTTTCTCTCCCTTCGATTCTCTAAATAACGTTTCGTTTCGCACGTTATTTGCACGGTCTCTTTCTATGGTCTGTGAGCCGTGTGCGACAGGAGCCCATCTATCATGTTGTTGATGTAAAAGCTGATTGAAGAAGAGGAGAGAAAGGAACCCTGTGACCTCTGACCTGAGGGTTGCGGCAGTGTGAAGGCAGGAAGGTTGTCAGAGCGGAGCCTGTGATAAAACAGTCCTGAGTGTAAATTCTGTTTATGTGACTCTGTGTGTGTGGGTGTGTGGGTGTGTTTTATAGGGATAACATACATTGCCCACACACTTGGTCGCTATAGTAACGTGTGTGTGTGTGTGTATTTCGGTCTTTTCCCTGCGGACTTGCCCATTGATGCTATTTTTACATGCTACTGTTATATTGGTATGAAAGTTTTGGAAAATTAACAAACATTTTCAAGCCCTAATAATACACTACTCATCATCTACATTACTATTATGATAAAATTAATTATCGTTATTTAGATTTATTTTCCTAAATGGCTTAATTTGCTCTTCTGTAGTTCTTATTGACAAGTGAAACTCTTTCTTTGGGTGATATTTCAAAAATCACCCAAAAGCATGAGTGAGGGGTCAAAAGGGTATTTTTTGTAAATATGTCAAAAATCACCAAAAAGTACCTCAAATGCACTAAAATGCAAGATTATGTCCTAAAACATGCTGCCAGGTGAATATTTTGTGTTTAAAAGTCCAAAAATTATTTTATATCAATATTTCAAAAATCACCCAAAACCATGAGTGAGGGGTCAAAAGGGTATTTTTTGTAAATATGTCAAAAATCACCAAAAAGTCCCCGAAATGCACTAAAATGCAAGATTATTTCCTAAAACATGCTGCCAAGTGAATATTTTGTGTTTAAAAGTCCAAAAAATATTTTATATCAATATTTCAAAAATCACCCAAAACCATGAGTGAGGGGTCAAAAGGGTATTTTATGTAAATATGTCAAAAAGTCCCCGAAATGCACTAAAATGCCTTATTGGACCCATTAACCAAAGGTAGACAGAAAACGCAGGAGCATGTGTACAGCAGTTTATGTCTCTGGAGTTGAAGGACAACAGTAACTTAATGTCCCGTTTGTTAACAACGTTTGTTGCTTCAATTAGACTAGGTGTTAGACTTATTTTTTTTCTTTAAACTGCCAATCCTTACAGCCCCAGAGCAGCACAGCTAATGGTGTAAAGTAGAGTAACATCATGAAATATCCCTTCTTCGTTGACGTCGAGTCAATGCAGAAACGCGGGCGTTCTAATTGAAATTATTAGCGAATGGAACTCGTCTGTCTTTCGTCAGACATAATCGATCATCGATCGCATTGCACACGAACATTGTCTGAGTGAACGTGTCGCCGGAGCGAAGCTCTTTTAGCAGCTACATGCATTTTTAATCATGTCCTCGGAGAGATGTCGCAATATGTCTGTATGTGTTTCTCTGTTTGTTGCTCATAATTATGGTGTTTAACAGCAGGAAGCTCTGCAGTTTCAGGAATTAACCCATGCACTTGATTCATTTATTTTTACACTTTATAGCAATTCCAGTGTTAATTCAGTAATGTCGTTCTGGTTGTTGTAAGGCAGAGACATTATGAATGATAGCTGAACAGTGTGAAGCCATGCTAATGATGTTTCTGGTGTTATTAAAGGTGTAGAACAATAAGTGACATCTTTAAGTAATTTGAGACAAAACAGAGGACACTCATTTCTCTACATTTATTTTTTTATACAAAAAACGTCACAAACCACACTGTAAAGAAAAATAAAGGCTGTTAACTGTCATCTGTAGTGGGGGACAGACAAGGGGAGATGCTGAGAGTTATGATGCATGAGCCAATCAGAATGAGGGACACAATGCTGTGTTTGATCGCCTCTAGGTAAAACAAAGCCACCAGCGATGTCTTTTAGTTTATTTTTGCTATATTTTAACTTTTTTTTTTATCACAAAAATATTGGGAGCTAAAAAAAATTACACTAAAATATGGCGTTATAGTGAAATTCCGCGTAACGGATTTAAAAAAATCTGCAATGTATTGAGGGAGCAAAAGGAGAACTGCGATATAGAGAGGGAACACTGTACTGCATATACTGTACTCTGCATATATTTATCTCTGCTGCTAAACATATATATATACACATATATATTCATATATGTACGCTTTAAATATACTTTATATACATAGACTTAGACTAACAATTAAATGAAATTTCAATGTAATTGAAACAATGAAGTACTGTATATGTAACAATGAAACAATAAAATTACGATGTAATTTTATGCAGCAAAAAAAAAGATATGGAGATATGAGGTAGAAAATACCCCAAAAAAAAAAAACAACCATAAAATTAATTTATCAAAACAACTAAAAATTTAAAACATGAATGTAAATTACTGCACAGATAAATGGAGTCGCACAAGTCTGGATGCAAATATATTGTATGCGGATGCTCTGCATATATTTATCTCTACTGCTATTTACATATATATGTACACTCCTTATCCAGCTATTCAATTGACGATTATGAACTGTTTACAAAAAAGAAGTGATGTCAGTAGTCGTGTCCTGTTTTCGTCTGGTGGTTCCATAGTGTAGCGGTTAGCACGCCGGCCTCAGAAAGAGATAGCAGGTTTGATTTCCCCACTTAATTTGACTGAAAAAAAACTGTCATATGACAAATCAGAATCTTTGCTGCAGTAACCTGAGCCCAGGTCAGTGTCTGCTGATGTTTGTCACGTGTTCCAAACCTTGACCTCAGATCTGCTGGCAGCTGTGACTGTGAGCTGTGTTATTTTTATCTCTTATAGTAAACTTTCCTGGATGTGACCCAGTGGTGTGTGTGTGTGTGTAAGTGTGTGACACACTCCCACAAATAGTCCCAGTAAGTGTGAGTGCTTCCTACAAGGTCAGTAGTTGTGGGACACAACAATGTAAAGCATGTTTGGTCAGTGAGTCTTTGTTTGTTCTAGTTCTGTCAATAAGTAGTTTTCTCCAAAATGCTGATAAATGTGAAATAATTTAATTTAATTTCCAATAAAATTAAAACAATATTTAAACGGAAAAGTAAAAAATATATAAATAGGCCAAAAATAAATACGTGCACGTATGTAAGGGATTAACAATACGGTTTATAAACTAAACTCCAAAAACGTGAGTTGAATAAGCAACCAGAAGAGGGCGTCAGTCACCAACCTAGCTCAACTCTGTAACACGTCGAAGGGCTGGAGCTCTGCCTGTTAGGAAGTAGGTTCAGAGCTCACAGAAGGAAAAAAAGGACTTACTTTCACACGTATTTATAGTGGTAGTAGACCCATAAATTATGGAGAAATTATTAAAGTTTCTTAAACAACACTTATTATAATTGTATGTTGTGTCTTTGAGGCAGGTCTGTTAAGTCAGATATCAGGTCATATTATACTTAAAATGAAACTCAGTTGTTGCATGACAGAAGATTATTCGAAAAATATTTCATAAATAACCAGATGGTGAAAAAAACAAATTAAACTGTTTTATTTATGCAATTTTTCATAAATCTTTATTAAAATGCCAACTAAAGGTAAAACAATTAACTTTTTTAAATGATAAACTTTCTTTATTTTTTCTTTTCTTTTTTCTTTTTTTAATATGTAAATTAAAAAAATAATGACAATTATGAAATTATAATAATTATATTAAAACATAATAAATTTAATGTTCTATTTAACAACACAATATAATAATATCATAAAAAATCAAATCAAACCCATATAGTTAACAACTATAAGTCATAATTTAGCAAAGATTACAGGTTAGATGTTGTTTTTTTGGGATCAAAATATATAAATATTATAAAAAATATATGTATATTGGACAAAAAAAAAAAAAACAAACAACTAGGACATTCTGCAATTTTCACCCAGTTTCTTCTTTAGCCTTTGGCAAACAATCTTTCAAAAAAATAAAATCCTCTTGTTGCTTTCTAAACTCTTTTGCTGTATGATGCAACTCAGTAAATGACAAGAAAATCTCATTACAATGGCTGAACTTTATTTGCGTCTTGTCAGTCAGTTTACATTGTCTTCTCGCTATGGTTACCCCTGAATGTAGAAAATCAAAGTTCTTAGAAAGGTCTGAATATTTAATCTTTGGCAAATTTATTTTTATGTATTATATAAAATGTGTTTTATGTATACAGTAAACCCTTGTTTTTTCACGGGGGTTACGTTCCAAAAAGTTGATGATGGAATCATCTATATCATCATATACAGAAGGCTACAGTGAATTGACAGAGGAAAGGAAACGATCTCCAACAACTGAGTGCATACTTTTCGTTTTATATTACATGGGGAATGTATTCCTGCGTATAAGGAAATATAATACGTGCTTATCTCATTCTTTGTTTTTTTTGTTGGTTTTTTTCCTCACTTTTTTCTTGTCTCTTTGTCCGTTCTGTAAAAGTAGGCCAACGTGAGCTCATTGTTTCACCACAGCTACAGCTGAGTTGTCGAACATGTGTGTGTGTGTGTGTGTGTACAGAGTTGGAGGTGTGGGGGTTGGTTAGAGTAGGGAGAAGATAGATGAAGTACCAGAAGCCTAATTAAGGACCAGTCACACATTTGAGCAGGAAGTCTTGGTCTGTGGTTAATAATGAAGATCCACATATATTTAAGTCTTGGTAATATTTTTACAGTTAATGGAAATTTGGGGATTTTTCGAACACATTTTTTTAAATTTATTATATATTATTATATTATTATTATTTATTATATATTTATATATATATTTATTTATAAATTTTTATATTTATTAAAAAAAAATTCCATTTTGTCACTCTTGGTCTTTCAGTTGACAGTACGCCTGCACCCCTGTCGTTCTCCTCCGTTCCTCTCTTTTCCTTCTCTTCACTGCTTTCTTCCTCGCCGCTGCTTCCCCATTAGCTCTGTTGTCCTGACAACAGACAGACAGACACCTAGGTGAGGGTTTCCTTGGAAACGGAGCAGATGAGGGTTCCCCTGCCTCTGTGCTCTGGCAGTAGCGCCACAACAACACCTGTAAATATGAATGTAATCTCAACTTCAAGGTCAGAAATGAATGGGTTTGCAGCGGGAAAATATCTGAATTTGACCACATCTGTGTATTTTTGCGGAGTCATTTAAAACAGATTAAATCCCCAGTGTTAGTGTTTTAAGAAATTTTACTTGTGTCACGAACCTGCAAAGATCTTTTGATTTTGTTGTTTTCCTAATGCTCAAAATGTCGTAGCAAGTGCTATACAACATATTCTACAATAATGGAATTTTATTTTATTTTTTTAACATGCTAACTCACCAGCACTGAATATGAACAGTGTAAAGGTACTGTTTTTACAGGTCTAAGTTATATATGTACTGTATTTTCCGCACCATACGGCACACTTAAAAACCTGTAATTTTCTCAAAAATTGACAGTGCGCCTTATATATTACTTCTGGTTGCGCTTACTGAGCTTGAACCGATTTCTAAAGCTAAACCACACAGCACATCACACTTCACACTTCAACTCATTAACGGCAACGAGACTGACTCGGATGATGACGAGAGGGCCTTATGGTCCGAAAAATACGTTATATTTAATATACATATATGGTCCACAAAGATATTTTACCTAGCGTACTAACTATTCAAACAAACCAAAACTCCTGCAAAAAAACCCATTAAAAATAAATTGTGAAATCTATAATGTGGAAGCTTAAAGAAACATTTCCTCTTGAAGTTGAGACAAAAATGATCAAAATAAGTCAAAGATCTCAGGTAGTTTTCTTCAACTTGCAATAAGCATACTACTTTAAAATTGAAAGTAAAAAAAACCCAAAAATAGCTGTTCTCGTTACCAGCTAACAGCCAATCAGCTCCTTGTTGCCATGAAGATGACAGACCGTTTACATGTGCTGACCAAACCAAAACTCAAACAGTCTCCTTTTAATGTGTCTAACCCGCGGTCTGCAAGTAGGCGGTTTGTGTGCCACATGTGGACCACGGACCAAGATTTTAGCCACCACTGATCTAAACTGCACGACATGCAAAGGGTGTAACGACATCCTCCAACATGCAAAGGTGTACCGACACCCTCACTTACCTGAAAGAATTTTTTTTTTGTAATATTAAATGATAAAATGACATGCATGTAGAGCTTTTACTGCTATACTCACAAATCTGTCCTCCCGTCTTCTCTGTCTATCCTGCTGTTCTGGTTGTCTTCTCCACTCTGTTCCTCCGTCTTCTCTCTCTTCACCTCTCCTTTTCCAACACTGGGCAGATTTGATCCCCAGTGAGGCAGCAGCCGCCCGTGTCATCAGAACCATTACAGCGGTTGCCATGGTTAATCACTTAGAAACGATTACTATAGCAACACGGTTTCCGAGAGACGGGGAGGAAGTGGCTCAGCAGGAGTCCAGTCACACACTCATCACACACGCCTCATACTTATGGCTGTTCTTCCCAGGACACTACAGCGATTTATTATTGTCCCTGCCTTCTAACCCAGTGGTGTAGACTCAGGGGTAACATACAGCCTGAATAGATGCTAAATGGGCCGGACCAGTACAATCATAACATAATTACCTACAAGCAACAGCATGTTTTTCTTCAAGTATATTGGAACATATTTATATTTAATATGTCATTTGAGAAAACATCACTAACAAAAGTGGTTTTTTTTTTCACTTTCAAAATTCATCGAGGGCCGGATTGAACTCCAGAGTGGGCCGGTTTTGGCCCTTGGGCTGTATGTTTGACACCCCTGTGCTAAACCAAGTCCTCTTAATGTTAGTCTTTTGGTCCATGGAATAATCCATAATCCTAATAAAGTGTAAAACAGCCCTTTTAAAAGTACAAACTTAGAAGAACTTTAAGTAGGACATGGTTTAAAAATGGAAAAGTCAGCTCTCAGCTAAAAGTGATACCAAGCAATTAAAAGTAAAAGACTTGACGAGTTTAAACACTGGGCAACAGCTGTAGTGATAATCTACTGTTACTCTTAAAGGAGAAGTATTTGTCTGTTGTAGTTTTTTGAATCGTGCGATTTTAAATTAAAAATCAAATTGTGTAAAAAATAAAAATAAATAAAAATCTAGGGCTGTTGAAATTGTAAAATGCACTTTCTGATTATCAGTGGACAGCTGTGATTAATTATGATTAATCAATCTTAAATAAACTGATAAACTGATGCTCCTAAATATTGAAAAAAAAAAAGCTGTATTTTTTGTGTATATGACTTGAACAGTAAGACAGTAACAGCAGGTAGATGTGTGTGTTTTACAAATGATGGAATCATCAATTATACATATTGAACATCAAGTTCAATATGTGCAAATGTATAATTCAAAATCTAGCTTCCTGGAGTTGAGTGATCTTAATTAACACCAACAATACACAAACTAATCCAGATGTGGATGGGCAAAAAGGACTTGGAGGCATCTGGCGTAGTATTTGTTGAGGTTTTTGAATGAGCAGTGAATGGGATTTCACCCTTTGGAGTACTTCATTACTACACAAAGACACGCGCTTCAACCAGTTGTTTACTTAAGAGTCTGTGTGTCTGAATGGACGACCTCAACAACCTGAGGATTAGACTGTTTCATAATCCCTGATAGGGGCGGAGTAGGGGTTGCGGGGGGGGGTGAAAATACAACGTACTACTTAGATACAAGTCTGTGTAAAATCCCAGACAGTATACGACACTCTGCCCATTTCTTAGCTTTTTATTTCACCCCTCTCTTGATCCCCCTGCCAGGCAGGCAGCCAGCTGACAGGGCACGCGGCTCGCTGAAGGGTACAAAGGGCGGGGACGCACAGAGCAGGTCGGCCTTTTAAAATGCAGAACAGGAGGAGGCTTTCATGATGTGCGCCTGCTTATAATGAACCCCCCCGTACACCAACAGGGGCCAGCAGAGTGCTCGACGGCTCAAGTGCCTTCTTTGACATCGTCAACCCCAGATATTATTATTTCGGTATATATATATTTTCTTTTTTTTATGAGTAATCCTGATGCCGATAAATACGATAATTTGAGAGGTGCACAGATTAACCAACCAGTGATAGGAATTGGTCAGGATTCAACATGATCGGCCTTGATTGGCTAGCGCAGCGTTTTTGGTTACATCGCCATTTACCACATAATGATTAAGAAATTCTTGTTCCATCATTGGGCGTTAAAACAAATCAGAAGTAGTCAGCGAGCGTACACGTTACATTAAAACAAATTTTCAGAAGTAGTCAGCGAGCGTACACGTTGTCATGCACTGCTATATGCAGATGACAGCTTTGTTTACATTCACCGGTTGTACGCCATATATATGAATGCTCCTGCTTGACTCCTGTCCCCAGGTAGTCAGACTTGAAATCTCATACCGATACCGTGTGCAAGGTTGATGAGCAGACTCCGTGCCCTGAGGAGCTGAGATCCTTTAAGCATGTGCAGCAAGACGTTGTTGAACTTGTTGAGAGAAGACTTTAAACCGTGCGCACTTTAGATAGATAGCTGTACTTTATTGAGGGCAACTGGATGGAGTTGGTTTCTTGAAGTAGGTCTCTTATCCAAGAGGTGAAACGTTCAAGAAACCTACTCTGTCCGTTGCCCTCGATGAAACTATTTTTGGGTATCAGCAGGTCGAGCTAAACAGAAAATTGCAATTGGTGCTTTTTTGGGTTTTTTTTGGTGCTTTGGTGTTTTTTTTTTTACCTTCACCGGACATTTCTTCATCGTCTCTGACTCAGTTCTGCTCCACTCCTAGCCTTCGGCCTCAGATTTGTCTTCTGTTCTTTTGAAGTTGTGACAGATCCGTTCACAAAAGTCCCTGTTTAGAACTTTGAGTTCTGGCTGTTAAATCACTTTGATTGCCCTCATTCAAAGCTTGGCATGTGTGTGTGTGAGAGAGAGAGAGAGAGAGAGAGACAGAGGGAGTGAGTAAAGGCCACACCAGACTCAACATGGTGGAATGTCTGAGTTGCTTTTGACTCGGCTTGTGAGCGTGTAAATGTCGTGTCATAGCAGGGCATCCTAATGGAAGTAACAACAGGCCACGTCAGTGTCACCATGGCCTCTTTGTTAGTGTGTGTGTGTGAGAAACACTTACTTGAGTCATAAAATGAAGAATCTTGTTTTTTTCCTTTGTGTTGAGATTCAGAAGAAGAACAGGGAATTCACTTGTTCCTGGTTCAGTTCACTGTTTGAAACCACTCACACTCTCACACACACACACACACACCAGACTCAAACTGATATGCATTTGTTTAAGTGATCGTGCAACATTTCTCAGTCAGGACATCGCATAATGATATTATTTGTAACTCTAAAATAGTGATGCAGCGAAATTAAAATTCTTCGTTGAAACCGAAAATGAGGAACCCACGGCCGAACCCCCGAAAGAAATTATTATGCCAATTATTAGTACCATTGCATTCATGGCTATGACTGTGAACTAAACCTCAATATACACAACAAGCCCGCGCTGGCCATAGTTTTTGCTTGCGTCATCATAACTTCCTGTTTCGGCCATGTTGTCTCTGTGATAAAAGTCTTCATCCCAACTCTAACTTTAACTCTTTAAAACAGCTGATCACAGTGACACTGGAATCAGGTCATTTGTACTGCTACTGCAAATATCCCATGTCTTATCGTGTACCAAGTTACAATACTGCAATGTTCAATTCCATACTTTATTCTATTCTATGCTCGTCTGAGAAAAATAGAAATCTAACAGTTCTAAGACAAGTGCAACTCTAAAGTTAAAGCGTAAACTGGGGTTACGTCAGAGAATTCCTCCCGTCTGGAATTCTGGGAGTGTGTTTTATCATACCACATCCTGTTTCATTACCTCGTCTTAAGACTGAAATTCACTTAATTTCCTTCACTTTTGGGAAAAGAAGAAAAAAAAGTCATACGGAGCTGAGACCAAAAACTGTTGCAAAGCCTAGATTTTCATTAGAGTTTGGTTTGAAATCAGATGTTTTCTCTGATTTTAAAATAGATTTTAATTATCTTTCGTTTTCAAACGAAGAGCAGAAAACAGTTTAATGCTTGACAATGATATAAAAATAAAACATCTCAAAGCTGATACAGACGTCGACAACATTTAAATGATTGACCCCTTGACCTCTTTCAGCTTTCTTTAAACTTTTTTTGATTGAACCGTCAAACGGACTCAACTTTCCAAACTTTGGGAATCATTGGATTTAAAAACCGTGACTTTATGACTTCATATTATATTATATATTCAATTCAATCATTAAGAAGCTTATTGAGTTTTTGTGTAGTTTTTTTCCACTTGAAATTGTTGTTGTTGGCAACTGTCAGAACTGCTGACAGTGTGTCACTGGATGTAATTGTTCCTTAGCTATATTTGTAAGAAATAAATTACCGGAACTTCTGAGCTATTGAGCGCATCTGAATATAAGTCGCACCCACTAAATTTAAAAAGAAAAAAATAATTCTACATATATAGGCCACACTTCTCCATTAGCTGCAAGTGTCCACGTTGTAACATGGAATTTTTTAAAAAATTTTATTTTAATTAAATAAATGTTTTTTTTCCCGAACAGTGCCTGTAACACGACTGGTTACACGTTAGCTAACCAACTCACACTTCAACATGACAGGGCTCAAACTGCTCTCAACTTTAGCTACCGTTCTCAGCCATTCACAGACAGACATACGCTACTAGTATAACACACAGTAGCCTACTAGGAAAGTTATTGATCGCTAGCGGTATGGACTGTTAGCCCGTAAAAATCCATAAATTAGCCGCCTGATTGTTGAAGCTGCAGGGTACAAAGCGTGTGAAAAATAGTGGTGAACAATATTCTGCATCACGAATGAAAGAAAGTGAATGTAGTACAATCCACTGTATGGCGTACAACCAGCGAATATAAACAAAGGTGTCTTCTGCGTATAGCTCCATGTAATGACGTGTTCCTTTACTCCGCTTGCCAACTAGTTTCCGTTCGAAATTTGTTTTAACAGGAATTTCTAAATACATTTATTGGAGATGGCGACATAACCTTATGGACTCCATGTATTTGAAAAGGAAAGCAGGGTTGGGTTCACTTGAGTGACTTCATCCACATGTGTGTCCAAGTGCTGTCACTTGAGTGACCAGTAATCACTTCATCCACATGTGTGTCCAAGTGCTTGGCCTTTTGACAGCTGCTTCAGTCTGTCCCTGCTGACACCACCATCTGATGGCTCATTCACACAGATAGAGAGGACATTGTTTACGTGAAGAAAGAGAAAGTGTCATTTCCACTGAGATGAAGCTGTGGATTGTGAATGTATGAAGCCCATTATGTGCGTTTGTGGGTGTTACATCATACGGCGTACGACTCTTTACACTCCGCTCTTAGCGAAACTTTAAATAAGCTGTCGCTAACACCTTAATTAACATGATGTACTTCAATCAAAACATTATTTACATTATTATTTTTTGTGATATTTATTGTGTCATCATAAGGATCTCAGGCGTTTCCAAATCAGGGATGCGTGGACCTAAAGTGGTACACAGAGGCCCCCTTTTTAAAATCTTATTTCTAGGTTTAAATACTGGTTTAAATTGAATTAAGATGTTACAGTGATGCTGTTTGCACTTTATGCAGTATTCGTTGCGCAGCTCCACTGGTTTTGCAGCACGTTTGTGTTTGACAGGGATTGACAGTGAATGAACTAATACGGGAAAAGTTTATCATTTTAGAATTTTAAAAATATTTTTTTTTCTCATGAATTTTTGTTTGTGTATAGGTAGAATTGCCAAAGAAATAGATTTAAATATAAATATAAAAATTTAAATTACGTTACAAAATTATGCCAAACCGTGCCACATAATTATGTTTAATGTGAATAATAAAAATATTTATTTACAATTATCAGTTGTCATATGTACAGTATTTACAAGAAAGATGGATTTTCAAGAAAAATCAAATATGATAAAAAAAAGGCAACTGGTAAATGAAACAGAAATGCTATTAAATCTATTTCTCACTTTATTCCCTTATGGTAGCTATAAATCTTATTTTTTCTCTTGATTGGCAAGTTAATGAGCTTTTCCTAAATGTCGTTTAACTCATTTATAACGAGACAAATCACGTTGCCAAACACAGCAAAGTAAATGAGCCGTGATTCAGACGAAATGGCCCGCGTTCATTGAGGACTCTGCTAAAAATAGAGCCCATCTGACCTGTAGAAAATCAGTTTCCTCCACGCTGTAACTCAAAGTGAAAAAGCTAATGATTTTCTCTTTTCGCTTGAGCAGAAAAACTGATTCAAAAGATCTGCTGCAGCCACAGCACGTGCGACAAACGAGGTTGGAATAACTAGTGCAACTAGTTAGAGACATCTGCCGGTGCCTAATGATGAAGTCGTCCGGTGCAGTCCATGCTTGTCCAGTATGGTTTGGACAGTAGATCTGAGGTGTTACAGCCCACAGCAGATGCTCACCCCTCCACCCCGGGTTCTTGTTTTTGTGCTTCCACCTGTTTCTGTCACATCTCCCACCTTGGTCCTGTGGGCAGGTGACAGGCCACAGATGTGCAGATATTCGGACCACTTGGTGGAATATTGGGACTCCTGTATACACTTTATATTTGCATCTATAATGTAAGCATTTGATCAGTGTTGTTTGTTTATTACATGCTCATCATCGTACACAGCGTACTATTGGCTAATGCAATGCGTACTCGCTGTACTATTGGCTAATTGAGCTGATACTCTTCTGTTCCTCACTCTGATTGGCTCATGCGTCGCAGCTTTTCTCATCATCTCCCCCTTTGTCGGTCGGCCACTCTCTCGTTAACTTCGATCTGCGTCGCCATTATTATTATACTGTATATACATATATACATATATCCCAATGTATATATATATGACACAAATAGCCGCAATAATTACCATATATATTTAATAATAAGGAAATCTAACTCTGTCTAATTAGCTCTGGTTTTGTCATATAAACTAGGGGAACACGAAAAGGTGACAGCCAATCAGAGGTATATTTTTTTGTCTTTCTGTTCCTGCAAGTTAAGAAAAATATGGTTATTCATTTGTCATATTTAGATGTTAATATATTTTGAGTAATCGCAGTTCTTTGTGAATAATTTGATCACAATTAATCATGATTTATTGAAAAATAGAAAGAAAAAAAGAAAATATATATATACATATACGTATATATACATATATATATAGTCTCTGGATATTTTTATATATTCATATATACATATATATATACATATTCTGTCTGGATTTTTATATATATATACACACATATATATATATATATATATATAGTGTCTGGATTTTTATATATATACACATATATATATATATATATTCTGTCTGGATTTTTATATATATATATATATATATATAGTGTCTGGATTTGTTATTTATCTGGTCTGAGTGTAAATTGGCAAACATGGCCCCACCTTGCTCGGTACTCAGGACCCTGACTGAGGCAGATATATGGCTGTCACCAGCAGGTGTTGACATTGTTACCTTGAATGTGACTGATGCACCACGAAGGGGGGGCGCAGAGATGGATCTGGAAGATTGTGGGTGACAAAGAGGGCAGAGGGTCTGGAGGTGGAAACACACATATGAACCGTAATATCCTCGGGCTGTGTGTGTCACTTTAACACACCTCGTGTTGATGAGTGTGTGGAGGTGACAGAGAATATGAAAACACAGGATTCCATTTTTTTTTTTTTATTGGCTAATGAGAAGAGCCTGCTGTGGATGGGCACCAGTGCCAGGAGCTCTGTATATGCGGGTGTGTGGCTGTCAGACAACAATAGCTCTACAAAGGTGGTGTGGATTTGCTGTGTGTGTCTGGGTGTGGAATCCTCACTGACCAGTGGTTTATTGACTCATAAAAACTAATTCTGTGTCTTAATTGTGCAGCGACATATGACGTGGTTTCACACCACACATTTCCACAGCTACATGCAGTAGTTTTCCCAGAGATGTAATAGTGTGATGTTATTTACGTAAACAGTGTTTAATCCTTTCCATGGTGGTGGGAATGCTGCAGCCAATCACAGCTGTCATTGGGTGAGGGCGGGGTGAACCCTGTATCACACGGTCACATAGGCTAATAAACATCCACAATCACATTAATACTTGTGCTCAATTAGAATGTCCGTTCAATCTAGTTTTAGCACATAACTACCGGAATCGAACCAGTGATCTTTTTGCAGTAAGGCAAGTGCATCTACCACTCAATTCACTGTGTGGTCTCATATTATTAATGATCCATATTAAAACACAGCACATTTATTGAGCCACAGAAACGCTAATGATGCAAGTTAATGTTGGTATGTCCTTTTAGTGCAAGGGTCTAAACTCCTGGCTTGGGGGCCACACTAGGTCCACGGTTTGCTCAAATCTGGCCGTTGACTATATGACACGATTTTGTTTTTGTTATTTTTTATTTTCACATACATTAAACACTATATTATGTATATTTTTGTACTAAATATACATAATATATTACTATATATTTTGTACATATATTTACATATATATTTATACATACATTTCTATATACAAAATATTTAAATGTATAATTATATATGTACTCTTATATGTGTTGATGTTTTTTTTTTAACATAATAGCCACATTTCAGTTGCTTCACTATTTTATTACACTTCTTTTGCCATTTCCCGAGGAAAATGGCGGCTGCGAGGGCACGCGTACGTTGGGCAACTATTTTGGTCGCCAATAAGGTTTTCCAGTCAAACACTGGTGGCAGCTGCTGTCATAGCAACACCATTGTGCTCCCACCCCTCCCTTCTCCTTCTCTGTCCTCCGACCACTCCCCCTCTCCTCCGCCTGGCTCCCAGTCGCTCCTCACGCTCAGTCAGTCAGAGTGCGAGCAGGAGAGAGCGGTCGTCTGGTTTCTTTCAATGAGGAGGTTGTAAGACAGCAGGGGGGAGCGGAGAGAGACAACTGAAGACCGAAGGGGACAAATAGGAGGAGTAAAGAGTGTCGAGCGATAGGAGGTGGAAGATGAGTGAAGACTCGCACTACAGGCTGGACCCCAGTGACCGCCTCAATGGACTGGGTCAAAGGAGAAGGAGACCAAAAAAGGTATATAAAAAAAAAATAGATCGAGAAGGAGTGAGTGCGAGAGAAAAACAACTGGCAACAAGGAGCTGATTGGCTGTTAGCTGGTAACGAGAACAGCTAGTGCGAGAGAAAAACAACAGGAGTAGAGAGTGTGAATGAACTGGAGCTAAAGTGGAGGGAGCAGGTGGAGCAGTTAGGGACAAGTGGTGTGATTCCCTTTATTGTTTTGGTTTGTTCTAAGGTCTCTCTGTCCCATAAAAGTGCTTTTGTTGTCTTGTTGAAAAGTGTTCCTGTTAAATTGAGACTGACTCCACCTTGATATCTCCATCTCACCCTGGAGATGTGATGCTCTCCACTGGGAGCTCTCCTTCTCTGCTGATTCGCATCTTTTTTTTTTCTTTTTTTTTTTTTCCCCTTCCTCCAGAACCACCACATGTCCGTCCTGCTCCTCTCCCTGTCTTTTTCTCTGGAAATCTATTCCTCCTTGGTGGTGTTGTTGTTGTTGTGCACACAGCGTTGATGAGTAGTAGTGGGAGGAGGCTCCCCTCACATGCTGACTGGGTGGGTCCACTCCGCTCCGCTCGGCTCAGCGGGCTCTTTGTTATGGAAGCTGTCACACAGATTTCAGCAGATACTGAATTTGTCACTTGTCTCATCATCATGCTCTGAAAGATTTCCACAAAACACACCAAAAAAAATAGTATTGTTATCCATTTTTTGTCATTGCATCCTCCAGGTCTGCTAATTAGATTTTTTTCTGGACAGACATGATGTCATTTTTCATTATTTATCTTCACCTCAGTATTATTTAAAGGATGTCTATTAAATAGTGGACATGAAAAAAGCATCATGAAATCATATTCTTTATAGAATCATAATAAGCGCAGTTCAGTCAGGTTTCACTGATTGAATTATTAAAAAATAATTAATACTAAATAAGACTTAAGCTATATCATAGATACAATTATTTTGCGGAGGAACAACTAGTGATTTTGGTCAGTTTATACGGATGATCTGTGTGTGTGACATAATGTTTTGAAAGCTATGTGATAGTATAGATAATATGGTAGTTCAGCCATGAAAAAACTCTACTTCATTGAAGATGTACTACTATCGATCGCTTTGCACTCTGATAAACACTGAGATTCAATTTTTTTTAAATTTTATTTTTACTTGCTTGTCTAAGCCCATTTATATAAAAAGCTAATAGCATTAGCTGTTTTCACAAATAATTTAAGTATATAAATGTGTTTCTGAACCAGTCACTGAAAGAAAAAAAATCTATATTATTTCTATTAAGTGCTCGCACCGTCGTCACACATCAGGTGGCAATAGTGTTTCATCATCTGCATACAACTTTACTGCTCACAGGTCATTTATCATGTCCTCCCTGCTACAAAATGAACAAAAGAGCATATTGCTTTAAATTTTAGTGTTTCAGCAAAGTTTTTAAATAAAAAAAAAACATTTTTTTTCTGCTATTTATAAATAATCAATATTTATTTCATCACCCTGGCCAAAAAAAAAAAAAAAAAAAAAAACCTTTTTGGCACCAGATCTTCTTTAATGAGAAACACTTTTCCAGCTCCTTAAAAATTAGGTCAAATTAGTGAAAACAAAACACCTCACTAATTAGGCTGTGGCCACACCTTCATTCACAGAGCAGAGATCCTGCTGCCTCAGGGCTTGTCTGCTGCTCTGCTGAAATGGGCTCAGATAGCACTTGGAGAAACCCCTGAGGAACAGCAATACTGATGTTATATATGTTAATGTGTGATGCTGGGTTAATAACAGAGAAAAAAAAAACAACCAAACATTTGCGCGATATGTTCATTTTCTCAGCTTCCCTTTTGTCTTTTTGCCGTACTTCATCCTTTTTGTATTAATGGTTCCCGCATGTGGGTTACACACCAAAAGGAGATGAAAAACACAGAATAACTACTACTTGATATGACTGTTATTTGTATTTTTGTTCCCAATATATACAGATTTTTTGTCATATACAAGAATGTTGATTATTTTGACTAATGGTGAATAATCAAGAATGTTACCGTGTGATTAATTTGATCAAAATTTCGACTTTGACAGCCTTAGTTTTATTCATCTTATCCACGTTCATTCATTTTATATTTATTTTTTCTTCTCACAATTAGGTTGTGTTTTTGGTCTTGAGGGCCAAAGTAAAAGCTTAAGAAAAATGTGAAACACTTGGGATCTAGCAAAGTTGCCATTCACTGTGACAATCGTTTAACCGCAATGTGGACTAACTCACAAAAATACATTTCAAACCACTATACCAATATTAGCTAGGTAAGGGCTAGGTGAGAAATAGCTTCCAGAAACGTAACAACTTCATTAGTTATCATTAGGGATGTCCGATAATATCGGCCGACCGATATTAGAGGCGCTATATTAGCGGCACGGTACTAGCGGCGTGATATAAGCGGCACTTACATACCTTAACCACCTGGCCACCACTGCCCCACTATATCGTTATCGGTTGATATCAAAATCGGGAATTAAGTGTTTGGACAATATCGGCATATCGGATATCGGACATTTCTTGTTTTTTTATTTATTACTCAGTCAATGTTTTCTCATGTGTTACTTGCTAATTATTTATAGTTCTATGGCCAAATGTACACACTGTATTTACAACCTACGGTCTATCCATGGTGAGCTGTGTCCTATATTGACTGGGCTGTGTTTGCGTAAATCAATATATTTGCAACCTAAGTCTCTCTGTTGTAGCAGTTGTTAAAAACCGTGGAATACAGCCGACACGCTAATATTGATGTATCGCGTGACTACACCCAGCTGCCTCCTCCACTGATCGGTGCGTATGCTAAGAGTGACATTAGTAAGGTCACCACCTTAGGTAATCAGTGGATCGCTTTTTGCTGCTGCAGCTTGTCAACAATGGAATGATGTGTTTGATGTGTTCCATGTTCAAATGTACTACGCTGTTGTAGGCTTCACATGGTGGTCCGTGTTTGTTTCGGCTTGGTCATTTCCATACCATTCCATGTAAGCGATTTGTTCGCTAACTTAAGAAGCGGTTCTTTAGGTCCCTCCTACTTAGCCAGCAGTCAGAGCCTAGATTGAATTCCTGAGGTCGTTGACTCACATCATTTTTGGTGTCTGTGTATTTGAATTTGGTTAAAAATACAAATGGCTGTTTATTAAATGTAACACTAGTGGGCATTTTTGGTTGTTTTGAATGAATATTTAGTTATATTTTTGACACTATAATGGCTTGTGGCATGACCACCTACCATTTCCACAACTACGTTGCCCCACCACGTAATTTTGCCTGGCTGAAAAATGTATTTGAGTACCCTTGGTGTACTGTATTTACTTCAGACATTGATACCATATTCATTGTATCATCTGCATAAAACCAGATGCTTTGTTAACTTTTTTTTTTTAATTTCAAAACTAAAAGCAGACTGTATCATACCACCAGCTCTGTCACGTTGACTGTCCCTTTAATACAAGGGTGCCAAACATATGGCCCGCAGGCCAAAACTAGCTCCCTGGGGTGTTCAAATTTGGCCTACTTCATGAAATTGAAGATAAAAAAATGCTCAAACACTTCATTTTCATGATGTTTAGTCAGATTATATTTACTTAAATATGAATATTTTATAATAAATATGTACTTATTTGCATGAAAACAAAGGGGAAAATATGGACCTAATGTTATTTATAGGTAATTATGTTATGGTTGTACTGGTCCAACCCAAATGAGATCTAATCAGGCTGATTGTGGCCCCTGAATCAAAATGAGTTTGACACCACTACTTTAATCCATCCCGGAGTTTTCTCAAGCATATGTTCCATACACTTGGTTGTTATGTTTTAGTGGTGATTTTAAAATTCAGACTGCAGATTACCTTTACTTCTAGTAACACGGTCTCATCGGTTTTCTAATCTGGCACTGTCTATTTTTCATTATAGCACAGAGTTTACATATACAGTGATATTGTATGATATTGTATCACAACCGGGTGGCTGGTTGAAGCAAAGGTGAAGCACTTGAACAGCACACGGTCCGTCACAATCAATGGATAAATTATTGATCTGCTCCCTCCCCCCTACTGAGGAAGACGCGGCGGAGCCCGACACACCCATTTGGCGACTGATTAGAGGTGAAGGCTACAGCCCGGTGCAAACATCTGAGTTAGCGTAAGATGTTATACATCCACGCATTGTTTCATTTCTTACAATATATAATGGAAATGCAGGATTAAGTTGATGTCTCGAACCTCAGTTTAATCCACTGGCTCTGTCTTGAGATGCTGTAAGTACTCTAATCCGCAGCCTCAATTCAAAACGCCTTCTGCTGTTGTTTTTTTTAAAAGTAACTTTTAAGACGATCAGGTGCGTGTTTGATTTTTTTTCTAGACGTGGCAGTGAGCTCTCAAGTTTGTGGCTTTTGGGTCCCACAGGAGCAGAGCTGTCGGGAACACAAAGATTTGGGTTTGGTTTCAGGGGACACGGAGTTCAGAGATTCGTGGCTCCTTCCTGTTGATGTGACTCAGCTAATTTGGATTAGGACGCTCACATAGTCTCCGAAACACGTTTACTACTTTATTCTCATAACATGTTAAATCAGCGGTTCCCAAAGTAGCGGCTGTGACTGCCATAGGGGCCACAGGGCTATGTAGAGTGGGTGGAGAAAGGCAAATCATTTATAATTTAATTTCTTTTATATATTTTTTGTTTGCTCTGTTCAATGAGAATATCAGTTCAACAGAAGCGTCAACAGAGAAGGGTGCTGCAGAAGAGGTTTGAGAATCACTGGGATACAGTAAAACAGTGTTAGTATGTATCTAAGTATGTATCTGAGGAGGATTTGTTCACTCTGATATTTCCGACAAGTCACATCCTGGACCCTTTCTTCAGTGCTGACCCACGCTCAGACACTGCTAAAAATGGCTTCTGACTCATAGCTGCTCAGTTGGTATGTAAAGCTAATTACCTGTTGCGTCTCATGTAGCAGTGCAGCATCAAACCAGTGCGATTATAAGGGCTTTTTTTTTTCAAACAGATTAGTTGATCATGAAACACACATAACTGTGCTGCAAAAAAAAATCCATCACTCTTCACCATCAATTTAGATTACGCATAACTGTGCTGCAAAAAAAAAATCACTCTTCACCATCAATTTAGATTACATTAACATTAACTTTACATCTGTTGTCAGATTAAATCCACCTGACAAAGCGGGTTCATTCATACCAAACCACCAGGTACGTGATTGGAAGTGACCTGTTCTACAAACGTTTTTGCTTCGAACAGTTCATGTTAAACTTCATCCATCTTAACCAAAGGAAGTCCATGAAACAACAAGTGAAAAGCACTGCCCGCCATGTCAGCTGTTTATAAGAGTCGGTCTGGACAGATCGAGACAGGAGGGAAGTCAATTGTAATTGGAGGACTGCTATCGACCGGTGTGACACTGTTCCTGAGTCACTGCTCTGACGTCTGGTCTGATTTGTCTGGAAATAAAGAACGACGAGAAATAACGCAGCGAGGCTAATATAGTCTGAATGCAGGCACTGTGGCATTATATGTACCGGTTGTTTATTTATTTTTTATTTTTTTCATGTGGTTGACCTCCACCCAACCACCAAATTTTTTTTTTTATAAAAGTATATATAATGAATATACAGTATGTAGTATATAGTATATCTTCTACTTTCAGTTTTAATCACAATTTACCTGCTCATTGTGAACCTGGGCCTGTTTATTTGAACAAAACCCTAATGTACTTGCAGTAATTGATGAAAGATATAAAGCTTCTAAGTCCCTCTTTTTTAAGTTTTTTAAAGTCACCTGCCACCTTGTGGAAGAGTATTAAACTGCTCTGGCTTTTATTGTTCCATAGACAAACAATGAGAAATAATTTGCAGTAAATAAATAATAGTTTTCAGCCCGATTATGTGTGAAACCCATCCGACCCTGAGCCGGGATTTAAACTGGAGACATTTTCACTTCCGTCTGTATCAGTGCTGTGCTGTGTAACCAAACAACTCAAAAACATAAATATACTTTTATGCCTAAGATTCAATTCTTCAGCACATGTAACTAGAAAAGAATTACACAATAGTTTTCTCTTCCTTTGCCTCTGTGTATTTTTTGAATACAGTGGATATACTGTATATATATGTATATATATATTAATATATATATATACACACATATATATGTGTCTATATACATATATAGACACATATATATGTATATATATATAGACACATATATATATGTATATATATATAGACACATATATATATATATATATATATATATATATTGTATATACATATATATGTATATATATATATATATATATATATGTGTGTATATATATATATATATATATATATATATTCACATTCACTCTGTCTGAGTGTATGTTCTGTCTTCAAACATCTGGGCACTTATAACCAATTATTTCCACTTCGGTTCTACCTTTGTGTGCAGTTGTATAAACCTCTCTTTCTATTTCTTTTTAACCCTCCCATGATTCCTCATGTTCTTTCCACCCCTTTGGACAGTAAACAACAACACAGATGGTCTGTGAGAGTGAAGCTTAAGACGTTGCCACGACGACCAACCGACTCCTTGCCAAAAAGGGAACCGTCAGCTGCAAACATGTTAGGCGACTGAACACAGTTTTTCGTCGCACCAATTCCCACCTCTGGTCCGCCGTTAAAGTCACACATTATGTCATTCGGCCCTGACAACGTCATTGGTCAGTTTATGGCTGCAGTTTTGAAAGTGTTGCCCACCTGTTCCTGTTTACGGTATATTGCTCAAAGTTAAGTTGAGTATTTGGACTTAAGTATCGGATCGGACGCGCTGTAGTTATTGTTTTTTATGTTACTGAAATTTCGACCAATACCCGAGTGATACTTAGGATGTCCGATATTAATTTGTTGCCAATATCCGATATGTTGATATAGTTCAAACACTTAATTTCCGATACCGACATAGCGGGTCAGCGGTGGTCTGGTGGTTAAGGAAGTTACTTGCCGCGTGAATTGGCTTCATCAGCTGATTAGTGCAGATTATCTGATGCATTTTAAAATAGCATTTGAACTGAAAAGTGAGATGCAGCTTATGCACAGTTTGGCTGTTTTCCCATATATATATATGTATATATTCCCATATATAACCCTACTGCAAATTGTGGTCTTTCAAAATGAATTGTGAGGAAAGTATTCAGGCAGCAATTAACAGCAAATAGGCACTAAAAAAAAAAAAAAAAACTACTCCTCAGCGTCTAATCTTACTGTATCGTTTTGAAAAGAAATAAATCCTACCCTGAACTGCAGAGGTTCAGCTAGGGGTTCATTAACTGTGATGTGTTGAAGGTCAGGGTGTGGCTATTCCCTGAAGGGCCATTATTCTGGTATTATGTTGCTGTGCTGCTGAGCCTGTTTAAAAAAAAAAAAAAAAAAAAAACACTTTAGTTTTGTTTTTACCTTCTTACAAAATTACCATCGAAAGGTGCGGATCAAGTAGCAGTGACGATGAGGCAGCGTTTAGAGAGGAAAATGTGATTAATAGGCGTTTCATCTCAATCAGAGGCGGAGGTTGAAGAACTGGATGTGCGCTCATCTCAGGGAACTAATCAAATTCTGCAGACTCCTGCTGCCATAACAGATTAGCACTGTACCAATAGAGGTTTGATATTTTATATGCAACCATTGAGCGCCCGGCGAGTCGTAATATTTATGTCACAGCACAAACTATCAATCTGGTAATTGATGGCTGGATGATGGGAGAAACTCCCATATATAAAGACAATCAGTTTAGTGATGATAACATTAAAGATTTCTTGGATTGCTTTTAGAGTTATTACGTTGGGTAAAAATTACAACCATTAGGCTATGTACATAGTGTATAGCGAGTGAGTGAAATAAATATATCTATAGGTTAAAAAAAAAAACAGAACCACTAATGTCGAGCAGGAAGTAGGAATCTGCTTCGCCAACGACTGTATAGTATATAGGCTTGTACGATATTAACTTTTTGCCTGTATCCGATATTCCAATATTGTCTAAACACTTCATTTCCGATTCCGAATAATACCAAAACTAAATCACTTTCACTTTCACTTTCACAAAACTATATCACGGTCACATTATCTGGGCAAAACCCAGGTATTGTCTTCAAGTTTTTATTATTGGAGGAAAAGCTAATGATGATAACTGATGCTTATTATATAAATTTGCTAATATCGGCCGATAATTTCGGACAGCCCTAATATATTTATATATGCACATATATATGAATGTGATAGTTATGTAAATATAGCTATGTGAATAACTGAAAAAATGTCATCGGCAGCCAGTCAACGTTGACTCAACTTTCATAATATTAGCATCCATTGCTAACTCTATTTTGTAATATATACTATTTTTCATAGTTAACCACAGAGTCACTTCTATTTTGTAAATATATTTTTCATAGTTAACCACAGAGTCACATCGTATGAGCTTTAAGACTATTTAATGCTTACTTTCCATTTGTCTGTATACAGAATTTTTTTTATTTAAATGTCATGTCAGTTAATGTCTTATTTGGTTGTGCTTTGGCCCAGAGTCATTGGTGTGGAACCCCAGGGTTCACCTCCTGGGCAAGATCGAATCCCAGTTAGGGCGGTTGGTACCTTCCACTGGACTCACCACCTGCAGGAAGGTTCATGGGGTTGCTAGGGTGCAGTGTGATTTGGGTGGCAGTTGTGATGACTGCTGCCCCCGCGACCTGGTAATGGATAAGCAGATGAAAATGGATGGATGGTCTGATTTGTATCATAAACCTTTGTTGTGTTCATGTTTTGTCACTTTAGTCCTGCTG
>NC_024307.1:21432200-21463601 GCF_000523025.1 Cynoglossus semilaevis | reverse complement strand
TTTTGAAGTTTTTTTTTCTTTCAATCCTGCATTAGCACTGTGCCGAAGCCCAGTAGCAGAACTTTAATGCAGCTCAGGTCGGTAGTTGAAGGGCCCCCCCGTCTGACACTAAGTAGGTGTCTGCCATCTCACTTACAGAGGGTGAGGGATTATTTATTGATGAGTGAATCTATCCATTAGTGATACCCTGGGATTTCGATCAATGGAAGGACTGTGCTTCAGATGAGGCACGGGGTCTGGCCAAGTGGAGAAGGTTTTGGGATTTTGGTCAGATTACACCGCGAAGTGATTTAGTGTGGTATTATGTTCTAGAAATTTCCCACGAGAACTACCTGCCAGACACATTATCCCAGACATGTGGTGAACCTCACCATCCCTGGTTCCTGGCTACTGTTCAGGTATTTGGTGTATGTAAGGGCATTTATGCAACAATTCTGATGGATTATAAAACATCTACTTGTAGAAACGACAAGTAGTTTTACCACCCTAACTTTCTTTAACCATTCTAATACAATGCATACTCTGTGTACTATTGGCTAATTGAGCAGGCTCTTCTGTTCCGCACGCTGATTGGCCCATGCATCGTAGCATCTCTTAGCATCTCTTTGCTGTCGGCCACTCTCTCGTTCACTTCGCTCTGCGTCGCTACAACTCTGGAGGAAAAACTAAAAGCTAATGATGCCTACTGATGCTTATTATATAAATTTGCTAATATCGGCCGATAATTTCGGACATATATATGAATGGGATAGTTATGTAAATATAGCTATGTGAATAACTGAAAAAATGTCATCGGCAGCCAGTCAACGTTGACTCAACTTTCATAATATTAGCATCCATTGCTAACTCTATTTTGTAATATATACTATTTTTCATAGTTAACCACAGAGTCACATCGTATGAGCTTTAAGACTATTTAATGCTTACTTCCCATTTGTCTGTATACAGAATTTCCATTTCGTCATGGGCCGTATTGACACCCCAAATGGGCCCGATTTGGCCCGCAGGCCTTATGTTTGACAACCCCGCTGTAGCGTTTGTCTTATCACAGTTCCACAGTTTTGGGCCCCCGACAGTACTAGTTTCACTTTTACAGTTGTGTTTTTCCACATCTCACCTTCTTCTCTCAGCCTTCCTTGTCAGCTCTCTATTCCCTCTGGCCTGTTTCCATGGCACCTGTGGCCTATATTCTGTCATCTCGCTCACACATACACACAGACACACACACACTTTTGTCAGTATTTGACAGGGAAAAATTGAAAATAATCTTCCCGCTTTTGAATAGTGAGGAAATCACACCTAGAGAATAGAACCTAACAGATTCTGATCTCGAATTTTCATCACTATTAGAGTAGTGTGATTTCCCAAACATGACTTTTATTTCCTTTTTTCCTCTGAAATACTCCCTGCTGTTCTCGTTTAACGTATCTACAAAAAATCATTTTTTTAAAACTTCACAACTAATGCAATGTTAGACGTTCATGATATGCTTTTTTTTTAAGGGGTTGCAACAATATATGTGTCTGTATTGGAACCATTCGATTCAGTGGTCTTGATTTGGTACGCATTATGAATCCAACAGTACGCAATTTTACACGATTTCTGACAATACATTGAAAGCTCAATGGATCTGTGCTCGACTACTCCGCCTAAGGCTGCATTGTCGAAGGCAGATCCACTAAGCTTTGGCTCCCACATTTATTAAACACCAATGTGCTACATGCGAAACCACCTTGTTGTGACACGGCTAATGCCTCAAAATTAGGGGTGAGATTCATCGCAATGCAACATGTGAAAATTAATTCACAATTCATAAATGTTCAAAGGTTATTTTTCGTGACTAAGTGACAGGAACTCAACAGGAACTCAACTCAACAGCAGTGCGCAGTAGGAAAATAAAAGTCGTGCATGCTGCCTGCAAGGATTTTTTTAAGGTGTCCAGATGGCGTGCCACCTTAAAGATTTTTTTTTTCTTAAAGATTCTTTAAGGTTTCTGGGCATGCCACCTTAAAATCTTTAAGGTGGTATGTGTTGTTGCACATCTAGTAGATATAAGTTGATGTTCATGCTAAAATAATAAATAAACAAATGCTCACTTAAAGCTTTATGTATACCCAAGTAAAGACAATTTACCTTTTTTTGTGGTAAGAATATGAGTATTTAAGGAATTACTCTTTCTCCTGTCTACAAAAGGGGGCGCTGCAGAAAAGGTTTAGGAACCACTGTCCTACAGTAAGGTTATACAGAGCTTGTTAAAGCATGAAAAGGAAAAACTTTGACAAAAAAACTTTGCTCGTCTTTCACCTCATCAATACAGATACCTTTGTAGCCTACAAAGAAGCCAATCGGGTTCTACCCACTCAGGGTCACCGGGTGACACCTGATAGTCTCAGAAAGAAGAAATCCAGCCTTTGCAGCACAGGTTTGAGAATGACTTTCTGCGAAGGCAGCAATCAGGCACCGAAAACAGGCGTCCCCTGGAATGTGATATCGCTTCTCCTGCGTTTTTGTTCCCCGTTGCTGCCCTTGAAACGGGCGGTGAAACCTAACTGGGTGGAGGTTCGGAGACAATGATCAGCTGTGATTGCAGTGCAGCGAAGCACATGGAACAAAAACAAGGCTGGATTGTTTCCTGTGATTTTGTGGTATCAGAAAATCGGTGTCACGCTCAAGGGTTACCGCTGCGGGTGTTGATCCTACAAAGTGGGGGATGAAATTTCAGCCTGATGGGAAAGTACATCAGTTATTGAAGGTATTCTCTGTCAGAAAATATACAGTAGTGACAAAAGTTGAGCTGTATAATGAGACACCCAGTCTCCTTAAGGCCCTTTTGAACGAATGCGTAAAGTAATAGGGTGTATTTTATTCTTTCAAATACCTCGCTGTCTGATGAAATATTATTTGTATGTATTGGCTCTAACTCAGCTCCCTCAGCCTCACAGGAGAATAATTGGAACAATTTTAACTGTTACTATTATTTATGGTCAGAGTTGATGCCGAAGGAGGAATTAGTGTATAATGCAGGAAGGAGGAGGTTCAGCTTCCAGGCTTCTGTCCAGCCTCTAATACAAAATGCAACCAGGGAGCTGTTGACCCGAGGCGAACTCTTTCACGTGAATGTGCGTTGGGTTACTTCAGCACCAATCAGCCTGCGTGGAGGAAGACCTTCAAATATCGACCCAAGTCCAGACCTTTGGTTCTGGTGGGTGCATTATTGTTGTGTCAGTCATCAATCAATATTGATGGAACGTATACAAATCAATGTAGTATTAAATGCTGTGCAACCACTATAGGGTATTATATTAAAAAATAAATACATAAATAAATCACATTAACCAGCGTGTGTTGAGTGTAGCTGGTTCCCTCTTGTGGCAATAAATCACATTAACCAGCTTGCGTTGAGTGTAGCTGGTTCCCTCTTGTGGCAATAAACAATATGGGTTCTATTCTTTAATATATACGTTGTTTCGGAATATAAGTTGCAAGGATCAAAAAGGTCAGGATTTCGCACAGTGTGTCCTTAAATGTGAAAAGACTAGGGATGTCCGATAATATCGGCTCGATATTAGCATGATTAGCTAATATCTGTAAGAATCGTTATGTGTTTTTCCTCGTAGATAATTAAAACTGGATAACACGATGCCTGGGTTTTGCCATTTTTTAGGTGTGCCCTGAAAATAGTTTGGGGGAAAAATTGCGGTATATGAAAGTGAAAGTCACTAGATGGCAGCATTGCAGCTCATTTTATTAATTTATTTTAACTCTTGTTGTGTTGTCCTTTGGGTCTAGGTGATCCCGTGGCTGACAATATGTCTGTGTGTGTGCATGTGCATGCTCTTTTGCCAACTTTTCCTCATACTGATTCTGGCAAAGACGCTGGGTGCGTACAACATATAATAACAATAATCATAACTTTCAAACCTTTTATTTACGGCTGTGGTCGACTTACTTCACTAGATTTATTCCTGCTTGTTCCGAAACACGATTTAGTTCAAGTACATAAGTCATTCAGTCATTAAAGAGAACTTTTTTTTAAAAAATATCTGCTGCTGCTGTTGTTGAGCCAAGATGGATCACCGACTGGGGTCAAGAAGGTCAGTGCCCTCTGACGGTGGGAGGCCTCACAGGGACAGACGTCCTGCTGATGCCAGCCGACAGAGCGAATCTGAAATGTTTATAAAGCCCAGTCAGCCATTACTGGCTAAAGAGTGTTGACCGCAGAGGGTCCATTTGGAAGCCACTCATTATAACTGGTCAGATTTGCAACAGTGTAGATGTGTGTTCTCAGCACACGTGGTGCAACAGCTGTTCAATACTGTGCCAAAGAAACTAGATATTTGGCCTGAAATGTTTTTGTGAACAGTTTTTAATCGTATTCCTGTGGTTGAAGTTTGGAGTTTTCATTAAGGAAAAGCTGTGTTTTTATTGTTATCATTACTGACGATAGTAACCAACGTCAGTGCTGTTCAGCCAATCTTTACAGTTTCATGTAACAACTGAAATATAAGCATCGGTGATGGCCATTTCGCAGACCAGTGCACAGGGCTTTTACTACTTTATTAACCCCTGGAGGTCAAGTGGTTTGATATTAATAAGGACTGTCAGATTTCATTAGAGCCAATTGGACACATGTCTGGGATGGCCCGGTCTGTACATCTGGCAGGTTCACTAACCAACCATCTGTTCTCCCTGAGCACTAATCTACCATTTCTCCAAGGACTGAAGTCGAGATGGAGGATGAGAAGTTCTGGTTGCAGTTTTTTTTAAAGGATGTTGAATGATATTTCTGCCAGAATCTCTTTTTTCTTTTTTACCTAGTTTTACCTAGTTTGTACCTAGTTTTTTAGATTTTACATGTATTAAGGTTTTTTTTATTTTTAAATTCTCAAAGTTCACTTAAATATATATTTAGAACTTAAAATATATTTTATTCTAGCTGAAGGTGTTCAAATATACTTCAGCCCGTTTTTTCCACTGATAATAATAACCTCATAACGTAATGCCTGGGTTTCGCCAAATATCCTGGAATCACTTGTCGGGTACTGAGACGTTTACTGCATTTTTAATGGAAAACAGCTGCATATATTAGTATTGGTTGATTTTGATTTTTGGGATAATTTTGTGAAAATTAAGTGTTTGGGCAATAGCAGCGTATCGGCTATTAGCAAAAAGCTAATATCGGACATCCCTAGGTGTAACCAAACATAACACCGTATTTCAAAGCATTCTCTCCTGTGATCTTTTAATAACTGAAGAAAATATTATTGGCGTCATCACTGGCTCGTCAACATCATTGCTTGAAAAACTGCAGTAATGTAATCCATATTACTCGGTTAAGATGTTGGATGTTGGAAGTATCCTTTGACAGTGTGTGCTGTGGAGCGTTGAACTCTAACCACTTCCACTCTGACCATTTTACAAATGCTAGTGTTTAACCCCAGCCTCCAGGGTTTAGAGACCACACACCTCCCACCTCCTCCCTCTGCCTCAAAAGACTTCCATTTTGTGGCTGTGACCCAGCAGTAGCAGCCCACCACCCCGCCGGGTCCCTGATTGAAGATTGACCTTTCTGTGAAGACTGAGGGTCTGCTCAGGACTGTGACATTTGCTGTTGTGTGAAACTCCTTGTGTTGGCCAGAATTTGAAGAATGGTTCTGTGTGTTTAGAATCCCCGCTAACCTAGCTTTAGCTTTTTGAGCACCTTTGGTTTTTAGTTGAACAAAAAGAACCATAAGAGTCATTCATTTCCACTTCTCAAAAGTGTTTGTCGCCTTAGCCGCCGATATCACAGGCAACAACGTGTTAGCCTGAAGCTAATTGCCCAAGAACTTTAGCTAGAAGACAGGGTGTAGCAATATCTGAGAATCTGATACTTACTTATAAATCTCCAGACTTCGCCCATGAAGCCACGGAGCTCTTCCCCACAGTGGTCGACCTAATCCCGTTACTACACCTCCGCAGTGTGACTCATTCACAATGCCTCCCCACCCATATCACCTTTTGTTTTCGGCTTTCTCTCACCACAAACCGTGCCACACTCGTACACTCACACACGTAGTCCCCTCTCGCACTCTGACACACACTGAAATGAGCGTCTACACACATGTTCCTCAACAATGCCTTTACTTTCACCGTCACATTGACGGGGGATTTCTGGATTTCCGACTTCTGGTGCGCGAGACACCTCTAACTGTGACACCTAATAACACAACACAGACACAGACGGAAGTGTGTCGACATTCTACATGTTGTTCAAACAGAGATTCTCATTTTCAATTTGTAGATTATGTAATTCATTTGAAATTTTAGCAAGATGATAACTTAATAATCAATAATTAATTTGAACTTTATTGATCCAACAATAGTGGAATTCTCGTGTTAACAGCAGATACGCTGCAACAATATGGAACCATGAGTGCAGATCTACAAGTGTATCATTGACATGAAAGTTCCTGCCGTTTTATTCTTGTTCATCATCATTAGAAATCTTCCGTGGCATATTAGAAAAATATTTTGACTACAGTAATTTCCTTTGAACCCTGTTAATTTATGGAATTTTATGGGCTAACGAAGTTCATACCACTAGCGATCAATGACTTTTCTGGTAGGCTACTGTGTGTTATACTAGTGGCGTATTTCTATCTGCGTATGGCTGTGTGCGCACACACGAAACAGAAAACAGTAGTTAGAGTTGAGAGCATTTTGAGCCCTGTCATGTGACCAACTTCACTGTTTCTGTTTACCTCTGCTGTGGACAAGCACAAGTGAAGGGAGTTAGCCCCAGAGCTAATGTTAGCTTCAGACCTGGAGCAGATCACTAAGTCTCTCCTGTGTATTCCAACTACGGTCGGGGCGCCGACGTTAGGAAAGAGCTAACGTGTAACCAGTCGTGTTACAGGCACTGTTCGGAAAAAAGCATCTATTTAATTAAAAGTGAAAAAAAGAATCTTTCTGTGTAAATATCCTGTGTTACAATGTGGACACCTGTGGCTTATAGAGAAATGCAGCCTATATATGTACAATTATTTTTTTCTTTTTAAATTTACTGGATGCGACTTATATATGCACTCAATAGTCCGGAAATTACGATTTATTTTTACTTGCAGTATTTTCAAAACCCTGCTAGTTTACAAACACATCTGTAAACATGCATATAAACATTTGGCTGGAAAGTCTAATTCCAACATTTTCTCCCCGGCAACCGAGTTGTGTTCAAACGCTGCGACTCACGTTGCTCGCAGTTTGCTTCACATTCCGGCGGGGTTTTTTTTTGCGTGTTTTGGAAGTGAAGTGTTACATTCATGGAAGCGTCTGCTCTTGGATGAATCGAAGCCCAGTTTCTGCCTGACAATGTCTGTCATACATGTGAGAGCAGCTCTGGAGCCATGACAGCTGAGTGAGGGTCGGTCCATTCATCCACAGCAGAAAGACAGCTTTGTTATGAAAGACCTTCCACTGCGCACCTCGCTTTCCTCAAGTCCATGCTTCTCAGAAGTGGACAGAAGGACAAGGCAGTAATGTCCTCAGTATCGTGGAGACACCAGTGGATGTTTTTGGTCATTTTCGTTGTGCTCATGGTTCAAGAATGTAATTTGGTTGCGAGGGTACGACCCCCGGTGTGAGCTCTGTTTTCCAACGTGTTTGCAGACGTTGTGATTGGTCAGACTGAGACACAGTCGTTTCGGAGACACTTCTTATTTTCCACATTAACCAGCTGATTTATGTTCCACACTCGGCCTCTTCCATGCATTTTTTCATCAGCGTATACTGTATGGCACTGGTGGGAGTAATAACCTCTGACCTTTTTAGGAATTTGTAAGAAGTTGTATCGTTTCGAATATTTGTTCATTACAAACATTAATTAAAGCCTTAATGTCACCAGACATTCCTAGAGGGCGATAACGAGCAGAAATTTCAATACTGTATTTTGGTTTGTATGTGTAGCTTTTTGCAAAGTTTTAATAAACAAAATAAACCAAAAAAAAAAAGAAAATTTGCAAAGTGCGGTCAGAGTTTCGTATAAATGGCTAGCAATCTGTGTAAATACAGGGCAGGCAACTCCTAGCATGACAGGTGCATCCTCAGCTACAGTAGCGCTAGGTGTAGTAGTAACAACAAAAAATTGGACATCTATCTTAATTATGTTTTTATTATGTATATGTAACAACTTAAGCGTGTCGTTAAAGTAATTGTGTAGTTTCAACGGAATCTGACAGGTGGCGCTCTTTGACCAATTTTATTTTTATTTTGTCGGAATTAGGGATGCACTGGTGTATTGATATGAGTAAAGGTGTCTGGACCGATACTTCACTCAAAATCTTGCACTGCTGAAGGTTAAAGGTTGCGCCATCCTCGAAAAATCTTTTTTGAAATATAAAGTGTCTTGTAATGCACGCTCTGAAATGACCTAGTTCTTCAGTGCAGTTAGTCACAAATGAAACAGTAATCTCTATATCTGCCCCATTGGTAATCAACAAACTGAAAGTGGTTCGGTATCGTACATATACACGTATATATTTCCTGCCGACACAGCATTCTACAATATATTCAAGCAGCGTCACATCAACATGAACCCACAGCTCACGCAGCAATATCTGTCACACGTGCTCTTAAATCACAGTTTCATTCTACACCGAGGGCTGACAGGTCGTAGCCAAAGTGGTTTGGATGCAAATGTAATCTTAGAGTTATAAGTCGTCCCCGGGCGCTGCCCCCCCGCCCCCTGAATCTCCTTCACGTCACCTTTGACCCCGGCCAGCATTCAATGCAGAAACACACACATACACATTAGAAGAGAGTGAGTGAGAAACAGCGATCTTGTATCTTATCTTCTTCATTAGAAGGACTTGTTTGGGATTCATTGTGCTGTATATTTGACCTCGGGTTACGGGGTTAAAACATTGTTTTTATTGTTCAATGTCTGGAATAAATCAGCATTTCTATCTGTCCGTTTTACAAGAGATGCAAACACCAACCTGTCCACACAGGGTGTGGAAATATGTACTCGTCATGTTCTCCGCTCTACAACCTCTTTCCTAACAAACCCCACCCCCACCTCCGGGGTTCTGAGGCTGGGTGAATAATCACTACACACCCTTTGGCACCTCCTCCCTTAGCCTCCATCCATTATTCAATACCCCACGGAGTATGCTAGTATGTATGTGTGTACAAGTGTACCTGGACTCCAGCTTTGTATGGTTTGTGTCATCAGTTTTCATGGACCTGGATGGCTTTGATAGATTGTATGTGTAGTTGTTGTTGTGGTTTTTTTCCAGACCTGTAGGTGGTGGAGGTTTTTGTTTTTGTTTATAAACAGTATATTCATGCAGTATCAGAATTTGGACAATCATACCGAGACGTTATTATTAGTGATTTGGCGGTATTGCCTGAAGGCAGAAAACCTGAGCCTTGTAAATATTTATCGATCGGCTTCAGTGATTGAAGCTTTGGCGACATCTGCTGTCTAAATGTCCGTACTACTTTACAGTCATTCCATGAACGAATAATGTAAAAAAAAAAAAAAAAAAGTATTTATTATTATTAGTTTCTTGCTAATTTTTGACAATCAGTAGTATACAACAAGGTCTCAAGTGATTATAATCATGATTAATTGTTATTGTTAAAGTTTTTTTTTAATAAAAATTACACATCCTGGTTTATAAATGTTATTTTCAATGATATCGTGTTATCTTGTCACCTAACACTGTTTTGGCATAGTCTATTATGCATCTTGAATTCCAAACTATTTTTTACACCTAATGAATATATTAATTATATTAATGAGCAAGTTATGCACCTTGAATTCAAATATTCCAAACTATTTTTTACACCTAATTACAGCAACATTTACTCATATTTGGGTTAATATATAACAAAATAAGTTGCATTTTCATTATAGCAATGGGAATGTCTCACAGAAAGTATTCTTATGTACCTATAATCTGTTGAAATCAACCTTTTTTATATCAATATTTTTGACAGAAAGTAAAAGGAAGTCATGTTTAATTTGAGTTTTAGAGTGGCTGCTGGCTTCCTGTCAGACTGAACTGAGCCTTTTTTCTTTTGGGGCACCATTTATCACAATGGAAACTGCTCCTGTCGTCTTATTCGAGACCTGGCTGTTCAACTCATTTTGGTTTAGGGGCCACATACCACCTAATTAGATGTCAAGTGGGCCGGATCACAACAATCAATACCAAAACACTAATATAGGGCAGTGGTGGCTTAGTGGTTGAGGAAGCTTTGGGTCCGGAAGGCTTCAGGTTCGAGTCCACCAGCTGCCAAGTTACCACTGAGGTGCTCTGAGCATGGCACCGTCCCCACACACTGCACCAAGTGGGCCGCTTTTGGCCCGTGGGCCGTATGTTTGACACCCCTGTTCTAGACTCTATGTGATCATGATTGTCTGTGTAGCTGTGGCTAAGCCTCAGTTACATAACTGGTCATCATCAGCTGTTTATTTATTACAGGTCCTGCTCATCGTAGCATGACATAAACAGGGAGATTACATAATCAATCTGTCCATGATGCTTAAAATAAACCATAGCTGCGGGCTGAACGTGATGTAGTTTCTCTCTCACACACAAACACATGCCTCAGACATGTCTCCTGTACAGATGGATACAGAAGAAATTCAAATTTGTTTTCAGATAACTATGTCCGTTTTTTATATATAATGGTTTAATACAGTACTTCTCAAATAGTGGGGCGGGCCCCCCCTGCAGGGCGCGGTGAGGTGAGGGGTTCCTGATGGAATATGGCACGCTGGACATAACCACTGTTGTAATGTGTGAATGATAACAAGCCTCCAGTCACTAGGTGGCAGCAACTCATACAGTGGTTTGTACAGATAAAAATATACATGTTATCAGGTTCTTAATAGTATTTCAATTCGCTGGGGTGTGGGTCAAAGCGTATGAAGGGGCTGTGAAAACATTTCTGTCCCCAAGGGGGAGCCTGACAGAAAATAATTGAGAACTACTGCTCTCATATAATGGTCTATAAAAAAAAAAATCATTTTTAAAACCATATGATCCTAAAACATAACGTATACTGCTAGGTTTAGCCCATAACCAAGTGGGCCAGACCTTGTAGGTTATGGGCTGGACCAGTGGTCTGCACAGTCAACAACAAAATAGTAAAAAAAAAAATCAAATTCACGATGTGTCAAACATATGGCTCGGGGACTAAAACCGGCCCACTAGTGTGTTCAATCCGGCCAGCTTGATGTATTTTGAAAATGAAAAAAACTACACAAACCTTTATGGAAATTGTGTTTCAATAAAAAAAAATATAGATCTATTATACTTATACTTGTTTGCATGAAACCAAAGAGGAAAAAACATGGACTTATTTCTATTTATAATAAATGATGTTACGATTCTACTGGTCCAGCTCGCTTGACTTCTAATTAGGTCGTATGCGGCCCATTGACTAAAATGAGTTTGTTAGCCCTGAATTAGAGGAAATTAAAAGTCCAGAAAAGTTATGTAACACATTCAGCAACATTTAGACTCAAGGTCACACCTGGGGTCAGCTGTAGAGTTTGAACCCACTACATTCCATCACTGTTTTCTTTTTCCTGCCACTCATCACTGCAGATAGTGTTTTCAGCTCTTCGTCCTCTGACAGTCTGTCAGTCAGGCTTTTAAAAAAAAGGATAATTAAATATCAGCTGTAAATGAAATCCTCCCACACGTGCGGTCGCTTCATCAGAAGATTCCGATTCTAGGTCAATAGAAAAGACTTGTCTATTTTAGTCGACGTAATCCCCTTTAAGAATACACGCATCTGTGTGTGTGTGTGCGTGTGTCTGTGTGTGTGTTAATACCTCCAAGCATGTTACACACTAATCCATTTGTGCTCAGAGAGACTGCCCTGCACTTGCGCCTCGTCCCCACTTTTCTCATGTCGCACACACACCTCCCTGTCGGCTTCCAGCTCCACAGTCAAACACACGGTGGATTTTTGTCACGCTGTGGTGTTGAGGCCTCCTCCGGAGCGTCCATAAGCGCAGGCCTGGTGAGTTTCCAATGACACATAGGAAAAAAAAAACAATTAGTAATTTTGTGGAAAGAATCTAAAAGTTAGCATATACGAATTAGCACCAGCTAATTTAAACACGGCTTTTGTTGCGAAAGTGAATCAGTTGATAAAATATGTGGTAAAGTAGCTCAACTTTGAAATAATAATTTAGCTGTACATAAGTACCTATGTCACTCGCCTATGCTAGCTCATGCTAACGCAGCGGTTACATCACAATCTAGGACATAAAACATCAGAAAAGTCTGAGTTACTAGCCATTATGAAGGATAAAAAAACAAGTGGAGGACAGCGAATGCTGTAGGCTAGAATGTAACCACAACAAACACTCTAGGTCAGGCATGGGCAAACTAAGGCCCGGGGGCCAGATGCAGTCCGTTCCGCTTTATAATCCAATTTATATAATTTATTTATATTGTTATCATTATACTTCTGCCTTTTCCCTGCAGTGCCCACGTTTCCCCTTTAGATGGCGTAGAAAATGATAATTTAGCAATTTAGCATTTTAGCCTTTATGCAGTTTGTCTGTATTCACAATTGAGATCCCTCATTGGAAACATTGTTTCAGGATTTTCCAAAAAATTTGTAAATGTTGACTTGTCTTTAACTAATGGTTTTTAATACGGTTTGGTGATAAATCGTATTATTCTTTCTATCATTAGTTAACATAGATATGCGCTGTGTATCGCAATATGTTTGCCTGTGAAATATCAACAAAAACACAACATAGCCACACATTCTGAATCCCACAGAACGAACATGTACACGTAAACAAAGTAATTCATGCTAAATTAGCCTAATTCAAAACGTAATATAAATATACATGGCTCACACCTAATATTCAATAATTAACAATTCATTGGTGTTCATGGTCTAAAAGTCCATTAAAGCAGGTGTGTCAAACATACGGCCCGCGGGCCAAAATCGGCCCACTAGGGGTTTTTAATTTGCCCCGCTTAATGAATTTTGAAAGTAAAGAAGATGCAAAAACACATCATGTCCTTGATGTTTTTTCAAATGATATCTCATTAAATATGATTTTTTTTCCTAATACTTCTTTGCATGAAAACAAAGGGGAAAAACACAGACTTATTGTTTAAAGGTTAATTATGTTATAATTGTACTGGTCCCACTTGACATAGTTTGACATCGCTGCATTAAAGTATTACTGAAAGAGTAGTTAGCCATTAGATGATGGAACAATATTGATTGTTATGAGTCCCGCAGGTAAACAGTCAAAATTCAATTACTTAAAAAAAGAATTAATTCCACATACATTATGCACATTCAACTCTCCGATGTCACATTTAGACAGGATCTGAGGCATGGTCAAAATGTGTGTGTGTGTGTGTGTGTGTGTAAAAATTGTACATGCAAAAAGCAGCAGGGTCTGCGGTGAAAAATGATGTCATCAAGACCTTCAGGGAATTCATGGACGGCTCATTTCACCTCAGCTGCTTGAGGAGTTAACTCCATGTCTGCTCTCTCTCCTTCATTTTCACCCTGGTGTGTCCTCCGTGCCCGACATCTGAGCTCCAGATGACGGCGGGATGCTAAATGCTAAATGTCCAGGAGTGTTTTTTTTTTCTGTGTGTGCTGGTGCAGGTGTGAGCTCATTAGTTGACTCAAGGTTTTGTTAATGAAACCTCTGAGACCTACTTTCCTGTACAACATGGGCCACATGCTTACAGCTTTGACGGCAACCAAGAGTGCAGCAGTGGTTGGAGAAACAAAGGAAAATATGTTGAGAGCCATCGTAGCGTGTAAAGTCAACCAAAGGTTGTTAGAATTAAAAAGAACAGTTTGATTCTGTATTATACTATATATTTGATGCCTTAATTTTTCCAAAGGAAACTCCAGAGGGATTCATAAAGTTCTATCTATCTGTCTATCTATCTATCTGTCTGTCCGTCGGTCTGTCTGTCTGTCTGTCTGTCCGTCCATCCGTCCATTTATTTATCTATCTATCCATCCATCCATCCATCTATCCTTCCATCCATCCATCTATCCATCCATCTATCCATCCACCATCCATCCATCCATCCATCCATCTACCTATCCATCCATCTATCCATCCATCATCCATCCATCCATCCATCCATCTATCTATCCATCCATCCATCCATCTATCCTTCCATCCATCCATCTATCCATCCATCTATCTATCCATCCATCCATCCATCTATCCTTCCATCCATCCATCTATCCATCCATCTATCCATCCATCTATCCATCCATCTATCTATCCATCCACCCAACCACCCACCATCCATCCATCCATCCATCTATCCATCTATCTATCCATCCATCCATCCATCCATCTATCTTTCTATCTATCTATCTATCCATCTATCTATCCATCCATCCATCTATCCATCTATCTATCCATCCATCTATCCACCCATCATCCATCCATCCATCCATCCATCTATTAGGGAAATGTTTTCTTTTATGTCAGTGGATTCAACTAAGGTATGCTCGATACAATTTGTCCATGTTCAATACTTATACTGCAACACGGAGTATCTTCTAATACCAATATCAATCTGATAACTTCTTTTCTTCTCCAGCATAGTCCTTATATAGATATTAACCTTGTTGCCGGGGGCTCAGGTACCAGGTGTTGTTTTTTTCGATGTTCAATTCTACAATTTTACCCACAATCAGTTATACCAGAGTATCCGTTTGTTAATGCTTTCTGACATACATTATCTCTCAGCTACGGTTGAATTGGGTTTGTTTGTTTTAGGAATGACGTTATTATGGCCACATGAGTTGGCTAGGTAGCGGCTCGTTATACTGCACAATAGTCATGGTTTCTGTCTGATTTATTTGTATTTTTTTATTCTGAAGCTGAAGCCTCCACAAAGGCATGCTGTGTTTGGAGATGACATTTTAAGCTTGATGTTCTTTGAAACAAAGACTGTCCTATGTAGTGGGCGAATGTCAGGTGCAGATTAGATCTAATGTAGATTTAATCCGATTAGATTCAAATGAAATGTTGAAAGCAACAATTAGTTGATATCAGATTTATCAAGAGTGCATTTCCCTTCACTTCAAATATGTAATCTGATTACATTTGACAGCATTAGTTAAGACGTCCTAGATTGTCTAGAATTTTCCGATTATGAGATATCCTAAATATTGTCTAGAATTTTCCGATTATGAGATTCTTTAATTTTGACGGGTACAACAGGACAGTAGATCGTCCTGTTGTCCCCTTATCACATTAGTGTTGACACTGTGTTCTATCTGTCCCCAGAGTGACATCAAACAATGGCGTTGAAACCTGAGCTGCTAAACAGCTAAATTGCTTCATTGTTGTGTCCTACTACATTATCATACCCATAGAGATACTATAGCAGCACTCACATTACAACTCAATCTGAGCAGCACAGCAGTCTGTTAGTGGGGCGGGGGGACGGGTGATAAATTAAAGTCTGTCCCCCAGGGCCTCTGTGTGAGCAGCCACAGATGCATATAAAATACACACACACACATACACACACACGCAGACAGCCCCCCCTATTGTTTTGAGCCAACTGGTGTGAACGTGTCAGAAGTGAAGGAGTGTTTAAATGGTTCCAAGGAACACAGTCACAGATAAGACTCACAGTCGTGTCACATGTGTCGTTTGTCACTTGAAATGCAGATTTCTTTGACAGAAGACAGACGCTCAGCTGTCTAATCATTAACATGCCGTTAATGGTGTCTCTCTCATGTCGGGGATAGGGGATGTTGAGGGCGCGGCTCTGTCGTCTCTGCCTCTTTGTCTGTCCCGCACCGGGGAGACACAGCACCAGAGGGACACCCAGGTCCTGGTGTCCTGGGAGTGATGTTTGTTGTGTATTTTTTCGCGCGGCGTCTCTGGGTCTGGTGACTCACCTGACCTGACCTGACCTGAGCCATGAAGAAGAGTAAACATCTTAGTATGATGCAGTAACATATATTACTATGATACATAGATTGTATTAGCTAAATGGAAACACATGAACCAAGCCAGAATGGGGTTTAAATTTGAATTGACTAATGGACATGAAAAAAAGCACAGAGCTGCCGAAAAAGTATTTTTCAATACATGGTGTAAACCTAGGGGTCACGGGCCGCATACGACCTAATTAGATGTCAAGTGGACCGGACCAGTACAATCACACCATAATTATCTATAAATAACAATAAGTCCATGTGTTTCTCCTTTGTTTTCATGCGAACAAGTATGAGTATATTAGATATGTATTGTTATGTATTCATATTTAATGAAATATAATTTTACAAAAAAATTCCTGAACATGAAGTGTTTGGGTAATTTTTATTTTTTATTTTCAAAATTCATCAATCGGCCAGATTGAGCAACCTAAGTGGGCTGGTTTTGGCCCCCGGACCATATGTTTGACACCATCACTTAGGTTCAGGCGCCACATACAGCCTGATTAGATGTCAACTGGGCATAAATATTAGCATAATTACCTGTAAATAACAATAAGTCCATGTTTTTCCCCTTAGTTTTCATGCAAATTAGTTCAAATATATTAGAAAATATATAATGAAATATTTGACAAAACATCACTAACATGTAGTGGTTGTGCATTTTTTCCACTTTCAACAGTCATGAACCCCTGAGCGGCCGGTTTTTGGTCTGCGCGCCGCATGTTTGACACCCCGTCAAAATCTTTAAATTTACATTCTGGTGTCAAGTTAGATGCAAATTCAAAAAAACAAATCCAAAACAGGTTCATTTCAAGAATTATTGCTCACAAAAAGTTCTAAAATGGTTAATGATTTATCCCCAATTGTAAAATCACTTATAAATTGTAAGAAAAAAAATGAAAAAAAAAAAACAGAGGGGGCAGCGCCTCCACTTCCTCTAATGTACACAGTCAAATATATTGCTTTTATTCTCCAATGTATTTGATTGAAAACAATGTCATTTCGACAAAATGTCTCACTAGATATTGAAAAATATATATATATTTTCTATTGAAATTCTGTGCCATTTCAGGGGGTAGACCCCCAGTTTGGGAACCACTGCTCACAGAATCATTTTCAAAAGATTTCATTGTTGTGTTGATGTTCATTAGATTACCTTATGCCTTTGCCTTTTTACACCTTATTTTTAACCAAGCATTACCTGATCTTCTGACCCTAAAACTGAGACCACTGTTATTATTATTCCATCTGTTCAAGCTAAGAGCCGGGGCCTAGTACTTAAAGGTTGTGACTGTATGACTGTAAACAATAACTTTGTGATTCTGTAACAGTAAATTAACACAATCTCCTCTGTGTTTCTGTTTTCTTCCAGGTAAGTTGAAGTGAATAGTGGACTGACTTGTTTACCGGGGCCTTGTTAAGTACCTGATACTGAACACAGCAGCACCTGCACCTGCTCCTGCTCCTCAGGGCTGGACAGAGTGGATAAGACCTTCTTCAGCTGAGTAGTCTAACCCTATGTGTGTTTGCCTGCACTTGAGTGCTGCTTTGTTCTGCTAAAAGCTAGCAGATGGGACTGCTACTAATCCATTAGTAGCAGTATTGTTTCTCCAGATCAGCCATGGGCAAACTGCGGCCCGGGGGCCGGATGTGGCCCGTTTGGCTTTTTAACCGGGCCCACCAAACTTGTCCAAATTATAATATTGATTTATATAATCGTTATATTTCTGCCTTTTTCAAACTTTTTTGGCTTGCGGGCCACGATGGGTCCTAAAGTTTGACAGGCGAGCTGGATCAGAAGCAGATAGATGAAGTGTTCGTGTGAACTAAGACAAATAAAAAGGCTAAAATGATTTATCATTTTTATGCCATCTATTGGGGAAACGTGTGTATTGCAGGGAAATGGCAGAAGTGTAATGATAATATAAATAAATGTTTAAAATTAGGAAAAGTTTGTTGGGCCAGATTTAAAAGCTTAACGGGCCGCATTCGGCCCCGAGCCTTAGTTTGCCTATGCCTGAAAGTTTGACAGGCGAGCTGGATCAGAAGCAGATAGATGAAGTGTTCGTGTGAACTAAGACAAATAAAAAGGCTAAAATGATTTATCATTTTTATGCCATCTATTGGGGAAACGTGTGTATTGCAGGGAAATGGCAGAAGTGTAATGATAATATAAATAAATGTTTAAAATTAGGAAAAGTTTGTTGGGCCAGATTTAAAAGCTTAACGGGCCGCATTCGGCCCCGCGCTTGTTTGCCTATGCCTGATCCAAACAATGGTAAAAAAAAAACCCAACCAGTTTGTGAAGTACACTTCCTCAGATGCTGTGAAACCAATCATTCTCTCTAAAGCTGACACAGTGACACACATTCCCCTCTCCTTTAATTCCTTCCTTTCTCCTGCTCTCGCGTTAACCCTGAACCAATTACCAGAGTTAACCAACCTACTCTGGAGCTCATGATGCTCAGAGGTCAGGTCGGTGTCTGCATTCGCTGCTCCTCATGCTGAGAAGAGTCGCTCTGTGAGTTTTATGAAGTGAGGGCTGGAGGCAGCTGGAGGTCGGTTAATCTGTGAGACCCTCAGCAGATTACTGATATAATACAATCTCTCTCTGTTAGTGAAGTGGAGGAGATTAGTAAATGGACAGATTAGGCACAAACTGCCCACCGGGCTACTGCAGCCCTGTGTTAAACCTCTTGTTGAACTGACACAGCACAAACGATACTACGTTAACCTTTACTTTCTTGAGAATTTATTTCGACTTAATGATAATTAATGAAACTAACCAAAGGTTTTTTGCCATTTTTACATGTTAGGAAACATCTTAGAAAAGTAAATGTTATAAAAATGATTTTTAATTTAAAGTTCATTTAGTTTAGAGGTAAATTACATTTCTCTGTTTTTACAAGGAGATAAAATTTTAAATGAGCTCAGTATTTAAAAATACTTAATCCTGTAAAGTCTGACAAATTAAAAAAAAAACCAGAACATGTTTGGAACTTAGATGTTTATAAAACGTTAGCATAAAATCTTTAAAATAATCGCCACATAATTGTGTTCGTATAGAAAAAAAAAGTAGATTAAAAATTGTTGACACTTTGATTGTTCTGCATTCCTTGGTAATCAAGTTACACTCTAAAATTTTATTCAGCTGTTCAGAAAGGTCAGTCCTTCATACATTTTCTACATTTATACATGGGATTTTCTACCAGATTGGCTGCAGATATTAAGTTTAACTCCGTATTTAACACTAAAAATATATATTTTTAAATATTAAAACGTCCTTTTAATCAATGTCCCAAGTTTGGGTAGATCGTTGTCAAGTAACGTTGTTGTATTTTTATCACATCACATCAAAATTATAGTACATTTGCATCGTGACATTTTTTTTCCCTGCAATGTTTTTAAATTGTAATTACGGATCTGGCCATGCGGTGGCAGCATTGTGCTAAACTAAAACAAGGGTGAGGTCTCGGAAAACGAGAAACAATGCAGTCGATGTTTTTATGTGCTGCCGAGCAAAGACGTGGACAGTGGAGATAAGAGAACTCTGTTGACGTGACGTAAACACAGCGAACAGTCTCACGTCAGCTGATTTAGGTTGTTTCACGTTTGCGGTTAAAACGCGGACGCTGTCAATAACACTGCAGCAGATGCAGGTGCAGAGCATGTCTCTTGGCCAGTGCTGAATATGTGTGGTACACAGAAATGGGTTGAGACTGTACAGATAAAGTGAGTGCAGCCCTAAGAGGCTTTACTGTGATTTCAGCACCATGGACAGGGTTCCCTGGCTCTTCAGCCCTGAACCGAGCTCTGTTGTGATGTAATGTGTTCAAGCACTTTTATATTAAGCTTGTGACACATTTGGTTGTGATGCTGACAGGATACTGCCCAATATATAAATATATATGTATATATGTGTGTGTGTGTTTGTGTTTGCTGCTATCTTTCCACAAATCCAAATCAACCAATGTGGTCCGAGTGTGTATAATTTGTATGCTGTCTAGCCCTGGAATATCTGAGGCACACAGTAAGACTGTGAGACCACAGTAAGACCACATAAGTCCTGTCAACACGGGCAGTATTTGTAGATGAGTTACCTTTTTATTTTCCTATATTTATCTCCTCCTCAGACACATCCTGATTCCTCCTTTTTTTTTCTTACAGCTGTCTTTTATTTTGGGGGTTCCTGTTCAGAGGCTTCCCACGTTTGTTTTTTATCCATGTGTTTATCAGCTCAGCTACCACCTCTGCAGCCTGAGCAGTAACAGAGGGGGAGGGGGGGGGGGGGGGGGGTCCCTCTCTGCCTCCCTGTTAGTCTTGTAGCTCACCTCTCAGTGGCGTGCACCGGCCCACCCCTCCTGTCCTTCCATTCCTGCGTCTCAGATGCAGCACACGCTCGCGCTCCCTGCATGGGTGAGGAAAGCCGGAGAGTCGGAAGGACTAGAGGACATCACAACTGCCTCTGTCCTCTTCCTGCTCTGTTTCCAATGAAGGACCTTTTATTTTTTCCTCGTGCATAAACTCGCTGCACACTCTTTTGGATCGTTCTTCCCGTGGAGCTCCTCGGCCCGTCGGTGTCCTGAAAGGACTTCTATAAAAGCTTCCTCTTGAAGCTTTCACTTCTCTTCAAGTGGAAACAGGACAAGGGCAGCCATGGCTCACGCTGCAGCTTCCCTTAAAAAGGCGAGAGTGGAGATGGAGCAGCCCGACCTGAAGGCTCTGGAGAAAGCCAAAGAGAGAAGGAGGCGTTCCCGGGAGCGGGCTGAACGCAAGCGCAAGGTACAGGGGGAAACTCGCTAGGAAGTCACGCACCTCTTTGCACCGCCTCATTCCTTCAACATTCATGTGTACCAGTCATTAATTCCACCCCCCCGAACTTCCATTCTTTCACATCTTCATCACTGTCATCATCACCAACATCATTACAGTGGCGCAGCGGCTACGTGCTGAAAAAGAAGAAGAAGAAGAAGGGACTGTTTTTTAAGGGACTGCAGAAGAGTCCTTGAAGAGTCTTCAAAGACCACTTTGTTGTCAGTCTCATCTGCCGGTGCTTTCTTTTGCTGTCTTCACAACCCAAAAATGATGATGAAGATTCCCCCCCGACGCCACAAAAACATCACGACCGTTCCATGATCAGTGCCACCGCTCCGCTGTCAGTCATAACGCCACACGAAAGCACAACAACACTTCACTCTCCACCCTCCCTCAGATCACGTCCCCGCTCATTGTTAACGGTCCAACATTGTCCGTTGACGTCGTTGTCATCCGGCTTTGTACCGTGTAGTAAAACGAACACGGCGCTGTGTCCCTGCAGACGAACCTACGCAGATGACTCTCTGGTGCACTGCTACTCTTTGCTGTGTGTGTGTGTGTGCGCGTGTGTGTGTGCACGGAGTTTGCTCTGGGTCTGTCTCTATTCTCATCACACACACAGAGATCTCAGGCTGTGGTTTTGTGTAGTAAAACTGCAGTTACAGTACGTGATGTTATTACAAAGCGGGGTTTTTGGACAGAAGTCTGTGTTGATGTTCGAGGTTGGACCAGTTTTAAGTGATGGACGAAGGAAGGAAAAAGAGGTCAACCCAACAGTGGGCAAACTTTTTGGGGCTACCATTCTTGACGTCAGGCTTAAGCATATCTTATACCAGTGGTGGCGGGCCGGATTACAAAGCGCTGCGGGCGGTATCTGGCCCCCCGGGCCGTAGTTTGGTCATGTCTGGTTTAGCCTTTTCAATGCCATGAAGGTATAGATGAGCGATATGCTACGAAATGAACAGACCGTAGACAACTGATTTAAAGCGATCTCTGCAGCGCTTGAACAGCAGTAGTGGACACCAATTACTAGCCTGCAGGAAAGCACTGTGTTTAATGGTAATCTTTAATTAAAGCAGGAGGTCCAATATATGCAAATGTACGTTGCATGTTTGATTTTGTCCTGTAGGCAACATCTTTTTCTTAGCTAAAGACTATACAACCGTGTTAGCACTGGATAGCTCAGTCGGTGGAGCATCAGACTTTAATCTGGTGCTATAGTGGCTATCATTCGGCACGCTCTCCACCGTGGCTGGGATTTGATTCCCGGTCAGGGAGACCTTGTAGTTCCATAGTGTAGCGCATTGTTTCCCAAAGACTGGGTTGCGACCCCCAGACGGGTCGCAAGAGATTTTTTGGGGGGTCGTCTCGCATCATGTTTTCCAGGAGTTTACGAATAATGTCTATTGACTTGGGTCGCAAAGGTTTGTAACTTTTAAAATATGGGTCCCAAGAAAAGAAGTTTGGGGAACACTGGTGTAGCGGTTAGCACGCCCATGACCTCAGAAGCAGAGAACAGGTACTGTTCTGCCTGATACTGCCTGTAGCAGCAGATCTGCTGTTAACACAAGAATTTCCCAAGTGTGGGGTCAATAGTCTGTTTGACAAGGCTACTATGTTCTATTGCGATACAGATTATATGGAAATTGCGTGGCTGTAGTTTGGATCATGAGATCATGACTGGGTTACGGGATGTTTGATCGCAGACATTTTTGCCGATTGTTTTCTTCAGTTTGATCAGCAGTTTTTTTTTTTTTGTGACTAGTCATATTACCGTTTCCTGAAATACAGATTTTTTTATTACAAGTCTGGGGACCCCAGGTGAAACTGCAACCCATCAGTTTAACACCGGGAGTGTTAAAAAAAACAAAAAAAACTCATTAAATATTTCCGCATTGATTTCCTTTGCAATTCTCTGATGTCATTTGAAAGACAAGATGAAGAAATACACAGACATTATTCTATTGCTTTAAAATGGATTATACTATCAGACCAATCAGATATCATATATCAGACTGCAGACAGTGTAACTTTTACGCCCCTAGTGATTTCAGGTGTTGTACTTGTAGTCACTCCTCAGTGCTGAAATAGGCAGCAGAACCAAAACAATACCAATAAAATAAGTGTCCAATCATATGAGGATTTACTCTGTTATTTACGAATGAAATTATGAATGATAAAAATCATTGGAAAGTTACACAGTAACACAATATCAGATCTTTTCTTTTGAGGGCGTGTAGTAGAATTTAGAGATAGCTCGATCCAATCCTTAGGGTTGGTATCGGTCGGATATTGCGCAACATTTTAGGATCGAACATAAAAAACATCTATGGCCCGTCTGATCCGATACCTAAGCCCAAATGCTCAACTTAACTTTGCGTGACATGTCGAAAAACAGGCGAACTATCGCCTCATGAACGACAGCCCGTGGCTAGCTGGATGAGAAAAGAAGGTATCGGATTGCTGCCGGTATCAGCAGATACTCCGAGTTGCAGTATTGGGCATAAAAACGTTGTATCGAGCCATCGCTAGTGTTGAATATATATAATATATTACATAGCATAATTGACTAAATCAAATAAAAAAATGCAGAATATTTCTTCAATTAAGACTAATATACATAACATTAGAAATAGTAAACAATAACAACGTTCAATTCATCCAAACTGAGACTGACTTTTGAGGTAGTCGCAGAACAGGATGATTTTTATTGTTATTTACATTGAAGGACACATTAAGTGACGGTCACTCCATTTGACACCGTTGATGGAGTTTTCTTTTACCACTCCTTTGTAGAAACACCTTTCACCATGTCCCATTTTATAATGGTTCACCACATCGTTAGTGCGCATAGTGATTCGGCAGAGCTTTTACCACAACCTTCCTGTCGCCTGGGGTCAGAATATTACAGAACTAAGTACTTGCATAGACGTAGTAATGTTGTGTATTCTCTTTCCCCGTGCACTATCAGAGCTGTAATTATGACCCCACAGCAGGGCAGATTATCACATGGGATTATTTGTTTTCTGCCTTGGCCTCAACTCGCGCACACACACACACACACACAATAAAAGTGATTAATAGATTCAATTTCGTTGATTGTCCACAAAGCACCCTGAGGGCATCGCTGTCACGTCGCTGCTTTATCACCGACGCTTGCTACAAAACAATTAACCGAGTGTTAGTGGTGTGGAGTGAGGATCAGAGGGCCCGGCCTCGGCAGCACACGCTGTGAAACCCGATGTTGTTGTAACTCACTAAAACACAATGTGGATGTTCTATAATTCCAACACGACCAGGAACTGATTTCTGATGACGGTGCCTCAGATGTTGCATCTGTTTGATGGCAGTGTTAGATGCAAATGGGATCACGCGGTGACCCCGAGCTCAGACGCTAATACCTTCATCTGCAGCAGAGCTGGAGATTTTCACTTTAATGCACTTTTGCTGCATTATTACGTGTGGTACTTCTTTTTTTTTTTTTTTCTGAGGCTTCTCTGCAGGTTTTGATGTCAGGAACTCCAACAAATCGGCCCCACAGCTGTTATGTCAGCAGTTTTGTGGTTATGGAATGAGCCTAGGTTTGTTCTTTTTGAGGTCAAGTCTCCTTAAAGTTAAAAACCCTTATTATTGCAATTTAATTTTCTACCTAAACATATGTTTTTGTCACTTAAATTTCAACCAGAATGGATTCATGGTAAACCTGTACCATCACCTTAAGTGTTTGAAATAGTTCTCAAATGTCTTTTAACATTTTCAGCCTTTTTTGTGAACCATGCATGTCCAATGTCCGGCCCGGGGACCAATTGTGGCCCATGGTTCAATTTTTTAAGGGTCACAGCTAGGGTTGTTTGATATTGACCTTTTGCCGATATGCCGATATTGTCCGAAAACTTAATTTCCGATTCCGATATCAATCGATACCGATATAGCGGGGCAGTGGTGGCCCTGGTGGTTAAGTAAGTTAAGTGCCGTCTTCTCGCTAAGGTGATGACTCACAAACCACTGTATGAGTTGCTGGCACCAGCATTCTGCTTACAATCCCCTGATTATCAATATAGATTAATAAAATGATATTACAAATTATGCTAATATCAGGCCGATAATATCGACCCACTGCAATTGAAAGCCATGTTATTTAAATCTTTTATTCTGAAATGAATATAACATAGCCGTCTACTCGCAGCTTCCTGTCAACATACTTAGTATAGTTTCCTACCGCTCTTGTACACCAATATGTTAATGTTAATTCCTCCGCTAGCTGCTATTTTATCACAACCACAGAAAGTGTTGCATTTTTTATTAATAGGTGACAACAAACACATTTAAAATCACTAATAGTGGAGTGCATGTGCGAATAAAACAAGATGAGCGACCATTGAGAAATGTCCTCATCCCTCTCACTGTGTGATGCGTTTGTTGCATTTTTATTGTAGTACCGTAAAGGGAAATTAATGCAATAGAACAGTAGCACTTTATCTTCTTCTTCTTCTTTCTTTCTTTTTTTTCAAAAGTTTAAAAAACAGCAACATGACATACTTTTTTTCTAAGCCGTTTTAAGCAGCAAACGTCTGTAATTATATGTGGTCATATGGGATGAACCGGATCTGAATTGTTGTATAGTTCAAGGGTCAATACAGTGCAGGAAAAACTCAGGGCAATGAGATAAAAAATGGCATCTGGAAATACTGAGCATATCCATGCATATCATTACCAGTTACCAGAAATGATGTGAATGTTGTCCGGGCAATTCATCTTTGTCATCATGTGATACGATGACTTTAGGGGCTGAAGATTGAATCAGCACAACCTGCCATGTCGTGTCGGTGAGCGTTTGTACTGTTTAATAACAGACGGTTCACTCGTCTTCAGGAACAAATTTGCTCATGCCTCGATGTACGATTTAGCGTGTGTGATGTGAAACGCATACGGTAGAGTTCAGTTTTCTCTACTGACAACATTGAGTAATTGAAATACGATAATATAAATATAGTCCTGCGGTTGTTTTTGCAGCAACATAGAAGTGGAATACTGAAGCCTGGTGTGCCACATGGTCACGTTCTAGTATTACAATACTTTTTAAAAATTAATTTAAGTTTGATTTAACTATAGCCCTAGAAGGTAAAAATAATGATTCTCGCTTTTCATCAAAAGTCTCCCATGTGGTTGAGTGTTGGGATTTTAGTAATTTGTTTACTCATTGACAGTGATGAGAGAATTAACAAAATCATCAAAGACCTGCTAGGAATCTTGGGCCCCATGAAAATAACAGGAAAGTTTTCTAAGCTTTTTTTTACATACATTAAAAACAAAATCTGTTTATATATGAAATATGTCTGCGGCACATATTTGATCAAAACAAAACAACTGAATTCTGTATTTGTTTATTTCCCCTTGACTACACCAACAGTTTTTTGCGAAATGACAAACATTGTTCTATTCGATTCTTATCACTACAGACTGGCTTTACATATTTCCCTGTTGATTTATTCTAGCATTAGAATTCATCCCGGCTCCTTCCTATCTAATAAATGACACAGAGAATTCTGCTTCCAGTGCTCAGATAATGAATTACTCCTGCTCCTGAACTCTCTCTCTCTCTTTTTCTCTGTCTCTCTGTTTTGTCCTTCCTTGGACTTGCTCAGTCACTGCAGTGCAGTCCTGCCAGATCCACTCACCTTCATCACAGGTGCAACAAAACTGCAGAACTTCGAGTCTCTCTTCCAGTGATCGTGCGATTGCGATCTCTTTCTCTCCGACATTCTATTAGTAGAACTTTTACTTCCTCTCCCTGCTTCTGTTTGCCCTCTCTGTTGTCTCGCCCTACAGAAAACGCTGCTCACCCCTTATCTACTTGTACTGCCCTCACAGTGTGTGCACTTTTCCAAAGCTACACAGTTAGCTAACAGCTAGTAGTGCTTCAAAAAACCACAAGGCTCGATGTCTCTTGGCTTCTTATTTTTCATAATAGGTACAGAAAACAAATCTCTGATTGGTTGGATAAACACTATACAATACTTTTTAATTACTAGCAGAGTATATATTCCGACTAAAATATTCACAGATAAATATTTTTAAAATAAAATTGGTCTGTGTATTTTTGTGATCAACCATATAGACCAGGGGTGTCAAGTGGGCCGGACCACTACGGTCATAACATAACTTTAATTTAACTGTAAATAACAATACGTCCATGTTCTTCCCTTTGTTTTGATACAAAGAATTACATAATTATTACAAAATATTAATATTTATTAAAATATAATTTGAGAAAACATCATGGGCATGAGGTGTTTGGGCACTTTTTACTTTCAATATTTATCAAGCAGGCCAGATTGAAGCACCTAGCGACCCGATTTTGGCCTGTGAGCCGCATGTTTGACACCCTAATATCAAGTGAAAAAAAACCCTAAAAAAAGTTGAATTATAAAGGCAGCACAAAATAAACCAAAAACACAACATCGCTATCAAACTACTTTTTATTTGTAATTTCAGTCTCATTTGATATCTGTAGACATTTCAGTAACAAGGAAAAGTGGTCTCTTAGCAACATGTTAAACATTGATTGAAGTATTGTTCTTCTTGATGAACTATTAGCCAAGAGTCTTTGACCAGGTGTGGACAGAGCTAAGTGAATCTCACTGTACAGCATTTAAATAAGCCATAATGTATTTGCAACCCAGCTTTGGTCATAAAATCTGCATAATTGTTATATGCAGATTTGAGGAAAATTCACACGGCCCTTTCAAATGAATCTGTTGCACATAGTAAATACAGTTTTCAAACCTAAAAATACAAAGTACTCATTATAACTGCATACACTGTTTATCAGTAATCAATGAGCTGTCACAATATTAAACTACATACCGTATGTGCTGTTCGCAATTTGTTTTTGTCTTTCCTTTGCAGTTCTTATTGTAGGTCCACTCTTTTTGAAAAAAACAAACCCGTCATTGCAGAAACAGTTTCCTTGACTACAGTCAAGGAACTTGTTAAACTGCTCTAACTCACACTGAAGGAAGCTGTTTTGTGGCTTCTCTAGTGCGATGATGTCGTAAAAAATGTTTTAACCTCCTTATTTTCCAAATGTTTCATCTCCACATATTACGTTTTGTCTTTGTTTGGGAGATTATAGCAGACAATTGAAAATGACATTATCATAATGCAGCGTATCGTAATCCGGCCACTGTATCTAAGATTACAGTTCTACTGTTATATTTAGTCGTTAATCTCGCAGCAGGAACGCGATAAAACTAAATGTCCGCTGTTACGGGAAAAAAAAAACAAACAATGAAAGTGAATGACGATGTTGGCGAATCATTTCTTTATAACCGTTTCCCATGCCTATACTGTTACTGTACCTGTGATGTGTGACTGCCTCACTGCTGCAGTACTCACTGTCCGAGTGGCTGCTGTCTTTGGAATGTGTGGGCAGCACTGACTGAAAGACAGAATGCAGATCCTGACAAGGTTGTTTTTTTTCCCTGCAAGACTGATTAAACCCTTCCTGTGGCTGTAGTGGACTCAGATATAGTCAGCACGTAGAACATTTAAGATTCCTATATTATAAACCCTTTAGCTGGGGCTGAAGGTATAAGAGAATCAAGGCTGTCCTGTATCCTGCAGACTATCAAGGTCAGCAAGTATTACTTAGTGCTGAGACTGTAGTCTTTTGCACACATCCCCACTTTTTAGTGTTTTGGTGTTCTTGAGCAGAATTGAATTATTGCCGGGAAGTGGTGCTCTTTGGTGCTTTTGTTGTCCAACAGTAAGCTTTTTTTATGTAACGCAGGGAGATTAATAAAAAAAGGTTTTATTCCCTGACGGTACATTTGTTTTCAAAGTTAATCTACTCTCAGAAACCACAAATACAGCAGGAAAAATGGAAACAGACAAATGGAATGCTACATTCCTCTCATGTTTGTCTGTAAGCATTTCTGGAGCGTCGCAGCTCAGAGGAGTATCTTCTGCAATTTTGCCTTAAGTATAAATATAACTAATAAATATATTTTGTGACAGGAAGACAGAGGGTGAGACAGAATGAGTAATGATGAGAAATAAGTCTAGAAAAAGTAAGAAAAAAACATAGAATAAGAAAACATTTTACAAATGACTTCGTCAAAGGTTGGTGTTCCACATGGTCATGTCTTAGTATCCCAGTACATTTGTTTTATATATATATATAGAATAGTGTAATAGTGACCATATACTATAAGAATTTAATCATATTGGGCCACAGAATATTCCGCATCTAATCAGTACCCAAACATGTATACAAAGTATATTCATTCTATGTCAGCAAATATTTTTTTCAATATTGGTAGATCAGGTTAGCCTGGAGTAGCCCCCGAGCCAAAAAAGTGTGGGCACCCTTGGTCCTTTTTATATCCTTTTGCAGGAACTGGCAGTGTCTCCCTCGTTTTTAAATATAAACAGCGGCTTATCTCTGGGTGATTATACTTTTTCCATTAGATGTTTTTTTATAAACTCCTGGGCCACAGCTAAATGCAGTGCTAATGCAGTGCTAATGCAGAGCCCACTAACACCCATTGTCCTTTTCTAGATTACTTGGTATATATATATGAACATACTGTCATGTCCAGTTCACATTGAGTATAAAAATATGAATGTAAAAAATATATATTTATTCTTGATCCTTTTTGTTGTGACCATCATAAAGTGGGTGGACCCTGACTGTGCATCCATGTAAGGTGAAAAGGGTCCAGAAAAATCCTGGATTAGGCCGTACATAATCCGGAGGCAGTTCCACTCTAGAATGTGGTTCTATCACCATGGCAACCAGGAGTGGGGAAAATCCCCAGTAGAGTGAAGAACCAGGGCTTGCCCTGGATGTGCACCGTCAGAGTGGTTAAAAGCTCTGAATGATGGCCGCAGACGGCGGGAGGAGGGAGAACAAGCTGTTGCATTTTTAACGAACTTCTCTTTTACTAAAACTGTCGTTTTTGTGTCAAGTGTTTGATTTGAAGATCAGCCGAATTCCATTCAAGGCGAAGCAAAGCCATGAGGTGCGATGTTACTGTCTCTTCCTGGAGACTGGGTTTACGGTGTACTTGGAATATGAGTGTATAAATCACCGAGATCGTCATTCTGTCATCGCATCCCTGTGTGCTTCCCTTCTGCACCTCACTCTACAGATCTGTGGGGGTCCGGGCTATTTTAGACGGTTTTAGACAGATCCAAATTTTTAAAATATATATATTTAAATATATTTATTATTTCACATCATGCTAAGTGGCTTGACATTGATAAACTCACCAGAAGTTGTCCTCTGGACAGGAGTTTGACATGTGTGTTATATATTATATCTTGATTCTTTCTAGTCTAGACGCACATATATACTGTAACTATATACTGTGTATATATATATATATATGTATATATATATGTGTATATATATATATATGTGTGTGTGTATATATATGTGTATATATTTCATTACATTACAATACATTTAGCGGACACTTTTATCCAGTGACTTACAATTTCAGTCAATCAACAATCAGGCTATACAGTAAACATACAAAATACCAAAATACATCAATAATAATAAATTGTAATAAATAATAGAAAAAGTATAGTTATAGTCAAACCACAACAACATTTTGTTGCTCAAGAAACAGCCGCACATAACCCTTTGACAAATCTGTGTTTCCATGGCAACACTTTCCTTGAACTTCTATAATTCATGTTGTCTTTCCATCACTATTGTGTACTGATTTTTTTTTTTTTTTTGGGTTGTTTTTTTTTTTTTTTTACTAACCATCAAATCTCTCTCTCTGAGACTCTGAGGTCTGTTAGTTAATGCTGATTACTGTAGCAGAACATGATGGACTGTGGTAAATCCCCCCCCCCCCCCCCCCCCTGAATTACACAGACTGCATTTCCTTTCTGCATCTATGTATGTGCTTTAAGCTTCAGCCAATAGAAATTCAGCGTTTACTGTAACTGGGCTGGTACTGCTTCCTGATATGTTTCCTGTGCATGACACTTTGCCCAGCAACCCCAACAAATACTCTCGCAATCTACATGGTGTATAAGTAGTTGTTGATGCACACACTGGATGACTGACCCATAGAGGGATGCAATCACACTGGATGACTGACCCATAGAGGGAGCTCTATAAAGGGCTCATGTTTGTCTAATATGCATTGATTGCAGTCTATATTTTATTAATTTTTTTGCAGTTGAGGAAACAAGTAGGGGTATAATAGTCTTTGCCTTTAAATGCTGTGCTGTGATGGACTGGTGAATCTACCCGACGACTGCTGTGATTGGCAGTTCACGTGACCCTGAAAAGCATTAAGCTGTAGAAGATGAATGACTGAAAGAATTAATGCAGGGCTACTCTTTTATCTAAATTACATTTGAAACGTAACAGGCCGGTAAACTGCAGAGGGCTAGCTTCACATTGATTGGGTTAAAGATAATAAATTGCAAATGTTGTTTATGCTATTATTTGGCAAATATCTAGATATTTGTTTCTGGTCATTCACAGTTTTAATAAAGTGTTTATAGTTAGTTTAAGTTTCTGATTTTGATTAGCAATATGGTACTTACACATTAGCTCAGTGCTTCTCCGTTTCATTTCTGTCATGC
>NC_024307.1:21408480-21432015 GCF_000523025.1 Cynoglossus semilaevis | reverse complement strand
CCCCAACACATTACTGCGCCCCTCCAGCCACTTTTTGCGAAGTACTGCTCTAGTCAAACAAATGTTAATGTAAATAACTAAACTACCTTATTAGACGGGAATTATTATTATTATTTGAGTATTGCAGTATTTTAAAGTTTTTGAGTCTTTTTTTAATCTGTATTTGAGCTTCAGTTGTTTGTGTTCCAGGCCTCCTTGCTCGGGCTTGTCTGATTATGTAGTAACTGCGTTGATCACGTGCTTGCTCACTCTGTTTATATTCATTCATTCATAGAAAACACCAAAGCTGCTTTGTCATGTGGTCTCTGTGACCGTTTCAACAATGGAAATTCTTCTCCCCACGCTCCTACATTCAGTGGCTGTGAACTCTTTGGTGGACGTTTCCAACAGTCACAGTTGGGTCCTGAAGTGCGTATGCTAGCATACGCACGCTCAGTGAACAAAGTCAACCAAGGATCCGATCCTCTATAGGACAAACACTGAGAGTTTCAGTGACAGTGGCAGGAACCTGAGGTGTGAAGCAGCTGTTTCACATTAACCCTGAGAGCCAATCAATGGCAGCGAAAAGGTCCTGGTGACTTTAATTTGCATCCGGCAAAGAAGAATCAATACCGTAGCGCTCTGAGCCACATTGTGACACAGATCTGCATTAGCAAAACAAAACGCCTTGTTCCATTAAACCGAGCGTGTCAAGAGGCGTTGAGATAACAGTCATGCCAAAAGTCACAGTGGGAGCTGGAGCGCTAAAAGTTCTCCTCCAGCATGTGTCAAAGGTCACGATAAAGAGCCTGACTTCAGGACTGCTAAATGCTAATATATCCCTGAACGCCAGCATGTTGTTTGTACCCCAAAGTTTTAATACTATTGAGAACCTGATAACATGTATATTTTTATCTGTACAAACCACTGTATGAGTTGCTGCCACCTAGTGACTGGAGGCTTGTTATCATCATCAAGCATTACAGCAGTGGTACACTTATGTCCAGCGTGCCATATTCCATAGAAGAAGTACTGGTGTAGGCCAGGAGTTAACGGTCACATCTCGTTAGCATATATCCCATGCTCATAGTGCAGTAATAACAACGGTCTCCTAATCTATTGAACACATGACGACATAAGACGTGATCTTCTGATATATCTTAGTGACAGCTCTGTACTGTACTATTCACTACTATACCAAACCGGACAATGAGACTATACTATACCACATGACTTTGTACTTTATTATACTAGACAAAGGAAACATTCAAAATTCATCAAGTGGGCCGCATTGAAACCCACAATGGGCCGCTTTTGGCCCACGATCCGTATGTTTGACACCCCTGGTATATGTTTATGACTCTGTACTATACTGTACCATAATATACTATACTACACTGTACTGTACTATGCAGAGGTGTGGACTCGAGTCACATGACTTGGACTCGAGTCAGACTCGAGTCATCAATTTGATGACTTTAGGCTCGACTTGACAAAATGTAAAGAGACTTGCAACTCGACTTGGACTTTAACATCAATGGCTCGTGACTTCACTTGGACTTGAGCCCTTTGACTCGACAAGACTTGATACTTTCTCCAAAACCCAAAGTGATCTGTGTAAATATATTATTATTTTGTTTAAAAGGACTCGAAACAGAAACGGCAGGACTTGGGACTTGACACTTTTTAGTCTTGACTTGGACTCGACTTGGACTTGAGTGCAAAGACTTGAGACTTACTTATGACTTGCAAAGCAATGACTTGGTCCCACCTCTGGTACTATGTGACAGCATACTTTATTGTACTGTATTATGCACCCTACTTTACTTTAAGATATACGATATTAAGGAATACTATACTATACTTTTTGTACATGGCACGTGTCTACCGTATCTTCCCATTTGTGCTTAAGGAAAAGTTAATTTTCGTATTTTATTGAAACACCTGATCCATATTTGTAAAATGACTTGTCAGGGTCTTTTTTTTTTCTTCTCCTGCTGGTTTTTCATTTCACTCTTGGTTTTCAGTGTCACCTTTGGAACTCGTGCCTAATTTAAAACCTGGCAGAAAAATATTTGCCTCATATCATTACATGCTTAGTGTCTGGGATTGCCCCCTCCCCTGTCCTGCTTTTGGCACGCTGCCCTGTACTGACCCCTCTCGCCCCCCCTCCTCTCTCTCTCTCTCTTGCCCTCCACATGCATAGCTGGACTGGTGGGTGTAAAAATAGCCGGGATGGGAGGTGGTGGAGCTGAGAGGAGATGTTAGTCAATGGTCACAGTTGGAATTAGCAACGAGCAAAAAGCCAGCGCCGTGCTGCTCTGCCAGTAGTAACAGGACACAAGTCCAGTCAAGTGGTTAGGTGTTGAGGACAGGAGCCGGGCTTAGGCTCCAGGGAGGTAAGGTTTTGGCTTGGACTGAGGGGATCGGGACCCCCAGGAAGATGGTGATGGAGGTGGATTAACAGTCTTGTTTAAAATCTAACTTAGATTCCTTTCACACTCTGATGGGATAGACCCCAATACCCAGCATCATGGGCAACGCGGCCATGTGTAAGGTGTGTGGGTCGGACAAGGGTCTGAGGACATTAGGGAGTCAGTCCAACCCGGACCTGAAATCCCCACCGGAGTACTACTGTCCGGACCATTTCCCAGTGCAGCCAGCGCTTACAGTGGTAAGAGATTTACAACGGCAGGTGCGACACTGCAACACGCTGTTATTATTTTATTCGACTAATTTTGAATGACAGTTATTGGCAGACGATATGATGATACGCGCATACATTAAATGTGTGGAAACGGAACCGCTTGGAAGTCGGCGTCAGGTGCTGCTTTTAAATCCGCAGTTATTTTTATTGTAGTCACATGTTTAGCTGTCACAGGGCTGGAGAGTGGCTCCGCTGCTGTACAACGTGTTGTTAGTCACGTTAGCATTTCGCTGATACATACAGTATGTTTACAACCACACTGTACTGCGAAAACTGTACATTGCTTTAAGTAACAAACAGAAAAGGTAAATAAATAAATCACCCACTACTGTGTTTACAGAGAGAGCTTATCTTATGTGTTGAAGTCTGGGGGGGGAGCGAGGGAGCGAGGGAGGGAGACTAGTTGTTTGAGCGAGCTCCCACTCCTGTTCCTCTCCCTTTAAAGGCCGGTGTGACATTTTTGTACCTCTGCACAGCTGCGTGTGAACTCTGGAGGCTAATTTGAAAAGCTACATAATGACTTTAGCAGCATGTCAGTGTTGCCACTTGAAATATGGAACAAAACGTGTCACTCGCTTACTCTGGGTTTTCTACCAGCAAAAGAACCAAAATGTATGTCAGTGGGCTGACCGCATTTTGACTCAGCCTAAAAAAAGGGGGGGGGGGATGTAGTTAAAGATGGCAGAAGTGAGAGGCGGATGGACGTCCATCTGAAGGTCAAATGTCTCGCATATCTTGATCCAAACAAGTAATGATTTGATCTTGTTAACTTTGTTGACATTGGAGAAGTTGCACAATTAGAATTATGCTTAGGAAGCCGGAATGGTCTCAAGTTTATTTGTATCTATTTTGTTTCCTGTGAAAACCAAGGACTTTGTCTCTTGTTCTCATCTTGCCATCGTGTCAAGAGTTATTTTTTTACAGCATTAAATATTTGGAACTCACATGTTCTCATGTAGGCCTTCAGTGACATCCTGCCTGTATTAATCCATATCTTTATGATATCATTACATGTATAGGAACCATCCATAGAAAGAGCAGAACAGGAGAGATGTAGGGTCGTTACTTCCATGCTAACTCATGTAGCCATGATAACGTCAATACTACTGTGAAGCAACAAACTCATCAATACGCATCAATAAAAACATAATTTACTGCAATACTATTAAAAACTACTCACTACTCAATTACTCCACTTCTAGCAACAAGAACTTTCATGTCTCTATCCATGCTAATGCTAAAAGTCCTGGTGTATTGATGGCGTAAGTTTCAATTCACTTAAGGCTGAGAACGTCCTCTTAATTTTCGAGCATGCACGTCGCTAGTTGCAGTTTAGATTCGAGACTGTGTTCTCTGACCATCCAATCAAATCGCCAATGGAACTCTGGGCCAGTTAGAAGGCCTTACTACGCCAGCTTGATGCCAACTCAACAACTGATTGGTTAAAGAAACAATCTCTTTGCCATTCGTTTTAGGCTCCAGGCGCCACACTACTGATTCTAAAGGCCTTAGGTCAGATTTCTTTCAACGTACAACACATGAGGCTGAAATATGAAAATATCAAATATCATGGCTACCCTTTTAAAACTACACATTAAACATGTCCTTAAACAGGGGTCTCTAAAGACATGGAAAGTGTTTGTTTAATCCTAATAAATCTGTACGATACAGTAGGTCAACTCCCTTTAGACTTCTCACGTCTGTTTTTAGACAGGACTATTCTTGTGTGGTCTACGCCCTCACCTACGACCTTTGACTGCTCCCTACCCATATTTCTACGTAGCTTATCAGGGCCTTCATTCATTGACAGTGTGCTGCTACTTATGTTTGTATTTTATTGTGTTTTACCTGTTTGTGTTTTTACTGTTGTTTTAGTGCTGTACTGTTGTTTAAATTTCTATCCATCCATCCATCCATCCATCTATCCATCCATCTATCCATCCATCCATTCATCCATCCATCTATCCATCCATCCATTCATCCATCCATCTATCCATCCATCCATTCATCCATCCATCTATCCATCCATCCATTCATCCATCCATCTATCCATCCATCCATTCATCCATCCATCTATCCATCCATCCATTCATCCATCCATCTATCCATCCATCCATTCATCCATCCATCTATCCATCCATCCATTCATCCATCCATCTATCCATCCATCCATCCATCCATCCATCCATCCATCCATCCATCCATCCATCCATCCATCCATCCATCCATCCATCTATCCATCCATCTATCTATCCATCTATCCATCCATCCATCTATCCATCTATCCATCCATCCATCTATCCATCTATCCATCCATCCATCTATCCATCCATCTATCCATCCATCTATCCGTCCATCTATCCGTCCATCTATCATCCATCAATCCATCCATCCATCCATCTATCCATCCATCCATCCATCTATCCATCCATCCATCTATCCATCCATCCATCCATCTATCCATCCATCCATCCATCTATCCATCCATCCATCTATCCATCTACCTATCTACCTATCTATCCATGCCTGTTGTCAAACACACATTAGCTTTGCTAATATGTTTTTATATATTGTATATTAAATCTTTATTCGGGTTCTGTGCAGTTTTCAACTGAAAACAGACCTTGAGATCTTGACGGCTATTTCTGATCAGAAAATGTACTGAGACTTAATGCAGTTTGATGGGACATACGTTCCTTTCAACATGGCATCAGCAGTAGTGTCAGTGTGAGGTGGTGCAAACATCCCAAAGAGGCAGAGACAGTGTTTCGTTAATTACTGCAGGAGGCGACTGTGGTTTTCACCCCTGGGCTATAAATATAACATAAAAGAGCCATAAATAGTTTGATTATTAAGTACTGTAACATTTGATGCATCTGCAGTGAAGCTTTCTTTGCATAATGAAAAGTAAAAAAAAAAACTAAAAAAAAGAAGCTTGTCTACAGCAAGCAGGGTGTTCTTTTTTGTGTTCTCCTGTCTCTTTTCCAGCCTGTTTCTATGCATATTTGTTTGTGAGTCTGGTTATGATTTATTAATAGAGATTCTTCTCCTGCAAGGATTCCGGAAATTAATGTTTGATGTAGAACGTTGACTTGAGGAGGTTCCTTTGTCACGCTTCACAAGTTCATAAACACAGACAGAAAATTGATTATGATAGAAAATGTTCATATGACACACTAATGTAGTAAATAAAATGTATTTAATATATATTGTAGTGGCGCTTTGGCCCAGAGGCAATGTCTCTGTCATTGGTGTGGAACCCCAGGGTTCACCTCCTGGGCAAGATCGAATCCTGGTTAGGATGGTTGGTACCTTCCACTGGACTCACCACCTGTGGGAAGGTTCAAAATTTTACTTGTGTTCAAGGACTGACTGAACAGTTATGCATTAAAAGAATAAAGGTTGGAGTTGCTTCTACGGTGCGATGACAGATTGTAAAAAGCTAAGGAACCTCATGACTTTCAGTTGCAAAAAAGACAGTACAAAAAAGTTGTTCCAACAAATTGGTATAAATATAGACTACAGACAATTTTTGTTGACTATTGACAATTGACAATAGTCGATTTTCTGCCAATAAACCAGCTAAGACATCACATAACAGACCTTTAAAAATACCCATATACTATCCTTTAAAGCTCAGCGAATTATTTTTCAATCTACATACTTTATGTATGAGATTTTAAGTGTTGCAAAACCCCCTAAAATGAAGTTTAACATGCCTCCAGAAATCAAGATTATTATTAAGGATAATTGACAAGTTGTCAGGACAGGTATCTAGTTATGGGAGTATTGATCTTGTGATATCTATCGAGTATTATTACTCTACTGATACAAATTATTAATATTTGTGCTGATGGCGGGTTGAGGTCCAGGCAAACAGACAGCAGTCAGAGGTGGAAGAGAACAGGAATTAGGAACATTAAAAAAACCCCATCAACAACAAGTGGCTCTGTCTACTTCAGGAATCATCAGGCCCTGGTAGCAGCCAGGCTTTGCTGATTGCTGATCAGCAGCAGGTGTGTCTCATCTGGAGGAGACAGTTTTTTTTGGTTTATCAACCTACTGTTCAGATACAGTTGAGCTGCTGAAGGCCGGTGTGAGCTGATATGTCTTCTTAGACGATGTCATTCAATTTTGCGCCGTCATTTGTTCATTGGAAACGTAAGTTGCGACAAACGACGAAGTACATTGTCACGGCAAAAATGTAACTAAACCGTTAGCATTATTAGCCGCTAAGTGTTTTTTTTTTCTTTTTGTATTTCTAATGTCAACTTAGCGTAGTACGCAGAGGAATGTAAATGAATGAGATTTCGTGCCCTGCTCTCACAAGTATTTTTGTCTACAATGAGAAGTTTTCTTTTCTCCGTCCAATTAAAGCCTCTGTTTGTCTGCCATTCCCGTCACCATAGCAACCGGCCGCTGCCGAAGGATGATTAGGGAGTGTCTTGAATAATGTGTCTGGGCAGCTCTGAGGAGAATGTGAGGATATTATCATAATACAACCCCGATTGGCTGCTTTGTGCAGTGCGGCAGGAAAAACAATGCCAACTTTGTGAGGACGTGCGTGGCGCCGCATGGAATCAAGAGGTGCAGTGTCCATCTGTCCACTCGCTGACAACTAGAATGTCTTATGCTGTGATCCCAGCCTTGATAAACAAGGTGGAGTAATGCATACATTTGTAGAGAGGTAAATAACCTTCCATTACAAAGTCATTCCTGTCTGGAATGTCACAAAGAAATTATGAAGTCACATAATATTTTAATCACATGTATTTTGGTGGGGCTAGACGCAAAACTTTGACTCGTGGGCCCTAATTGTCCTAAAGTTGAACGGGGGGCCGGGTCAGGAGCAGGAAGATGGAGAGTTCTTGTGAACTAAGATAAATGACATGTAAAAGTAAAAATGCTTTTATACATTTCTACGCCACCTATTGGGGAAACGTGGGTATTGCAGGGAAATGGCAGAAGTATAATGGTAAAATAAATAAATTGTATAATTTGGAAAAAGTTTGGCGGGCCGGATTAAAAAGCTAAACGGGCCGCATCCGGCCCCCAGGCCGTAGTTTGCCTATATCTGGGCTAGACGGCGGGGTCATAAAGATCATGTCAATAGTAGAAAACTCCATTTGATGCTAGGATTGCCAACATTGGTCACTTGGCAAGATTGAAATTTTGTGAGTTGGGAGGGACGGAGGGTGCACTACGTGGTGTTGCTACTGCTGCTCAAAGCAAATTGAATGGGTGACAGGAGAAAAAACGGGAGCAGGAATTAAAAATAACGGACTTCTTTGCAATATTATGATCAGATTTTTTTCCAAGTCTCTTGTTAAACATTTACAGCGTTGGACAATATGCTACGTTATTTTTCAATCATTCATTCCATCCCTCTCTGCATTGGCACTGCACCACCCCTAGGGGACGTGCCCCCTACTTTGTGAACCTCTGGTATAAATAATGTATATGCTCTATATTTAAACGTGTTTAGTTATAATTAAGAAACAACATTATGGTACTGGATAAATTATTCAAAAGTATGAGTTACTGTTGTATGATTTACAGCTAGATTCCCAGTTAGATGTACAGAGCATGAGGAGATGCTGTAAAAAAAACAAAGCTAAAATAGTTGTATATGTTGTGTGTTTAGAGAAATAAAAGTTTGGACTCAAAAGCTACTTATAAAATTTACATTTAAATCAGGACTGTTAAGTTTAAAAAACGTGGAACGTGAAAAACGAATCGTCCCAGTGGTTTCGGAATTGTATAATGTACAGTATATTTGCTCCTAATTTTGCACCTAAAATGCAATTGGCTAAACCAAATTAGTGTTAGCAAGAATATTTACTGATCATGACAGTCTTTTTAGTCTTTTTTAGTCTTTTTTTAGTCTTTTTAGTCTTTTTCGGACAGTCTTTTTTCAATGGTTAATGCTCTCGGATTAAAAAAAACAAACAAACAGATTTTGTTTATTTTTCCTTTAAAATTTTACAAGTGACTAGTTGTTGCAGACTTTAATTTTGACACTGAAAATTACTTTGGATTTGTGAATTAATTACAGTACTTAGCAGCATATTTGTCTGTGCGTTTTGGACCTAAGATTCAATATTTGCAACATTTTTACTTAGTCAATGAAAAACATAAATATTAATTTCAACTTTTGATTAAATATTCAATATTTACAATTGTGAAAAACCCTAACGAACTGACAAACAAAAAAAAAAACCATTGCTGCGGTTCGTATAAATCTGACAACTAAGCTCAATTTTGTTGTCGTGCTGGAAAATAGAAACGATCTCAACAAGGTTTGCATAAAGACCACAGGCAAAAATTGAATACTCTGCTGTATCAATAGTCCTTGTCTACTGCTGCTGAATGAGGCATGACCGAAAAAAAAACCCCAAAAAGCTAAATCAGGATGTACAGTACTGTAGTACGCTGACGTAAAGAGTTTTCACTGAGAACTGGTGCCTTAACATTTCAACCCCCTGAAGTTGAGAGATAAATGTCGTACTGTCATTACCTCTGCTCTCACTCATCGTCTTTTTTCTACCTTTTTTCTCCATGCATTCCTACTGTCTACATCTAAATGTTTTTCCATCCTTCCAGTTGGTTGTTAGAGTTAGAGTAGTGTCTACTATTGAGAACCTGATAACATGTATATTTCTATCTGTACAAACCACTGTATGAGTTGCTGCCACCTAGTGACTGGAGGCTTGTTATTATTCAAGCATTACAGCAGTGCTACACTTATGTCCAGTGTGCCATATTCTATTGGAAGCATCTCACCCCGCCTCCCCAAGGTTAGCCGCACTGTTTGAGAAGTACCCCAGGTTAAAGGCAGAGGTCAACCAATATTATTGGACATCCCTAGATACAACAATTTTCTTGTGACTTTACTGTACGTTTCTCATAGGTTTAGTACTCTAATTGTTTATGTACTTATCAGCTGTATTTTGGAAGACAAGGACGCCCTTGTAAACACTGGCAGGCCGTCCATGTTTCCCACTAGTTGGCAGTTCCTCCAAGTACGGCTTCCCGTATCTAGCGTCGATGTTTGGGATCTTCCGTTGTCATGGTTTTTGCTTTGTCTGAGTCCATGACCTGATTTGGTCTTTTAGAACTGGGTCCCCAACACGCGGTCCGGGGACTGGTGCCGGTCCGTAGATCATTTGATACCAGGCCGCAGTGGGACACAGTGAAAGAAGTACTTCAGTTTTATTAATTTACTTCATTCAAAAAGAATCCAGTCATATCCCTTTACTTTTTTATCAGGCAATGTTTCAAAACAATAGGTCATTCAGACTCCGATAATAACAGACAAAAGTCTAAAAGATGTTTTTGAAAATTTTATGAAGATGGCGCGGTATTACCGATACTAGCCGACCATTCCTTGGTACAAAATTGGTTGAGCTCAGATTTTGGATTCTGGTGTTGTTCCCTTTCCTTCATGGCCTGTGTCTTTCTTCTTGATATATATTTTTTTTCCAATTCTCTTGTTTTTTAAATACTTGTTAAACAGTGTAGCTCACACGTTTATATTGTTGTTGATGAAGAAAGTCTGCTATCGAACCAATCCCTCTCTGGTTATATGACGACACTTTGAAATCCCCAGTACTTATTTGACTCAACTGCAGCATAACAACATAGTTGAGTTTGATGTGACCGTAAACGAGCGTATACTACAGTACAGGTACGTACGAGAGCAGCCAGGTCGTCTGAGGTGTATATACCGTATACTACAGTACAGGTACTTACGAGAGCAGCCAGGTCGTCTGAGGTGACTGTGTCACTGCGGACGTGCTTCCTTTTGGCAGTCGTTGTGATTGTGAGTGATGCAGTGCAGCTCTCTGCAGCAGCCCGACAGCCACGAACATCAGAGCAGGACTAATTTATACAAGTAAATATCAACGCTGCAGTGTTTACTGATCATGGACGCTGCGTCGCTTCTTCTTTGAATCTGTCAACACAGTAACAAGCCTGCAAAAAGAAAATCATGTTGAAACGCAAAATGTATCACCAATTAGAGACGAAAACAAACGAAACGTGTGGTAAAATGTCAGCGAGTCTCCGACACTTTCAGATGGCTGACGCAGTATTTTTGTATCTGACCTGTGACCTCCCTGTAGCGCAGTCTGACTAGAGTAAAAATAAGCACTCCACCGTGTTTTTCCACCAGCGGCATCGGTGAGCCGAGAGCCTTGACGGAGGAAAATGCTAAATCATTGTACGGTACCTCCCTACAGTTCTGGTTCTGATCCAAGCGCAGTCTTGCAGACATCCAAAAACCGACAGGGGACGTGTCCTCTATCAGCGGGGAAACTGTTTCATGGGTTTTACCTTCAGCAGGCGCTGATGAAACTATTGCCACACTGCTGTGCTGGGAGGAAAAGCAGTTCGCCTGGTTCGCAGTAGTTGTTTGTCGTGACTGCGACTTCACATGTTTGAAAATGATTTTAGCCTAAAACTGCAAAGTCTTGTAGTGATATAATTAATATGTGTTCATTAAGATTTACCATAACTTCCAGACTTTTGAGTGCACCTGAATATAAGCCGCCTGTAACACGGCTGGTTACACGTTAGCTCTTTCCTAACGTCGGCGCCACGACCGTAGTTGGAATGCACAGAGGAGACTTAGTGATCTGCTCCAGGGCTGAAGCTAACATTAGCTCTGGGGCTAACTCCCTTCAATTTGTCCTTGTCCACAGCAGAGGTAAACAGAAACAGTGAAGTTGGAGTCTTTATTATCAGCCACTCCGACCACAACAGAACATAAACAGACAGACATACACTACTAGTATAACACACAGTAGCCTACCAGAAAAGTCAGTGATCACTAGTGGTATGAACTTCGCCACAGGGTTCAAAGGGTTAAAAAAAGTAGCAGCATCTAGTCCAGAAATTACGGTAACTTAATAATAATAATAATAATAATAACTTTTATTCATGACAATTGTTGACAATGACCTTAATGCACAGTGTGTTATATAATTTTGCCACTTAGGTTTATACAAAAACCAAATAGGTCCGTGAACAGGTCCGTGTAGGACACCATATCTAAATCTGGGCTTAAATTAAAAACTGGGACAAAGTCGCGGTTCAAACTCAATATTTATTAAAAAAAAAAAGTTGAATTTTTTCATAAAGAAACAAATTTTAGTTTTGCGGAAACATTGAATCTGGAACAACCAAAGCTTAATATTATAAATATGAAATACACATCAGTGGGATTTGTTTATTATATGTCTTTCTCTAGCTCTAGTCTTCAAGTTCCTTTTTAATGTAAATCCTTTTTTCACAGGCCAAAAACACAACCACCAAAAATGTATGCGCTAATATAGTGCATACACCACTAATACTACAAGTCCCTCCTGTCATGTCTATTACCTTGTAACTCTACAGAAATAACTTTGGGAACAAAGACACTTGAAATAAGATGTGGTAAAATGTTAACACCGTTTAACCTTATTTCCTTCTTCCTTCTAACCTTCTTCTTCTTTCTTTTTTTCATAGTCTGACAGCAATACCAGTTTCCTGCGAGCGGCAAGGGCAGGGAACATTGACAAAGTTTTGGAATATCTGAAAGGAGGAGTGGACATCAGTACCTGCAACCAGGTAAGTCATGGGCATGATACTCTTCAGTCGCTCACTTATGGGATGTCGTCATTTAAACCACACGTAAGAGCTGAGTCCAGTATCATTTAGAATAGGTTTATCAATTTTAGCCTTTCGATCTGCATGTCCCCAACGTTCAAATCCATTGTTATTGTTAGTTTTAATTAGCTGCCTCTTGGAATAGCACATCATTTGATTAGATGTAGGCTCTCCTCTTAGCTCAAGTCATCATCTTGACTCCTCCTAATCCACCCAGTCTTAAAAACAACAGCGAAAGCTGATTGGTCGACAGCAGGCCTGTGCTAGCAACGCACACAGTAACCGGCCCCGATAAACAAACGCCACATGATGAGGAAGAGCAACATTTGCCGGCAGCTCTTCGCCGTGTTGCTTTTGATGTGCACTTGTCGCCGTGAAGATATTTTGGGCGCCTGTGTGGCGCTAAAAAGTACTTTGAAGCCGAAATATCGACACAATCTGACAATTCATCACAGTGATGTCTGACTTACTCTCACTGACAAATGGTGTTTGACCTAAAGAAAGGTCTCACACAAGCACACGAGACCCCAAAAAAAAGTCTGTGAGAGCAGTCAAACCCACACGGACACTCATGAGACTTCTATGACTCAATTACAGCGATGAAGTACTCCTGCTGGTCGCCGTAGTAAATGGTTTTTAATACCCACAGGATTTATTCTGTGTCACCGCTATAATACATCCTGCTTCCTAAGCAATTATTATCTGGAGTGTGCTGTTAACAGTTGTTTTGGAACCCACTTGTGTTGCAGCTAGACGTCTAAGCTAATGTCCCAGCTCTGTTTTGATATAGCTCCAATTGCTGTGGTTCCTAGTTTTAATCCCAGGTTTACCTGTTGGTTTGTTTTTCTTCCTTCAAGGCTCCCCCTGTTTGTTCAAGGCCAAATGTGTCAGTTAATGCTCTGGCAAATGTATCAGCAACTTTGGCGGAATTTGTGAATGTCAACATGAATGAACGATCGCTAATGTATCCTAGACTTCAGGGAGCTAGTGACCTGATCGAGGCGTACCCTCCACGAAGGTGGAAGTCCATGTAGGTTCTCTTAATGAGCCTTCTAAGATAAAGCGTTTTTACAGAGAGTTCTGAAGGTACTTTACAGTTTGCCACTACATTTTACACAATTTCCTATAATCTTTCTGAAATAACTGTTTGTAACATCCTGAATCTTTACAATACTTTTTGGTGCTTTTCTTGCCACCGCATCAATTCCAAAATTTCAATCCTTTGCCTTTGTAAATAATTCTAATCTCGCCACTGTTCCACCTTAAAAAAGTAAATGCTTTCCAAACCAGTGCATCTTCAGACCAAATTACCAATTTTCAAAATGTAATCTTAATGGCTAAAATATGTTAAAATACCCTGAAAAAAAGCTCAGATTTTTGCCCTCGGAGCCTTGAAGTCCATTTGAAGAATGTCAACAATTAAAACTCCTAAAATCTCTGATTAATCACAAGGTAGCCAATGATTAAATAATATTTATGATGATAATATTTATGCATGATTAACATGTTTACACCTGTTTTTATTTTTGACTGGTCCAAAGGTTTGAATTTTTTAATGAAAAAAATGTCAGCAAAAGTATTTCAAGGTATAACTCAACATTTAGCTTCAGGAGTTGTCGTCAACAATATGAATCAGTTCCTTGCAACCAATTAGACCAGGGGTCTCAAACTCAATTTCCCTGGGGGCCACTGGAGGCAGAGTCTGGGTGAGGGTGGGCCGCGTAAGGGATTCCACAATAAAGTTTTTTTTAAAAAGTCCTCAAACGTTAACAGTTAACAGTTTTAATGATTTCTTCTGAACATGCAGTGTTTTGAACATGAATGGAACATTGAGTGAAAATCATGAACGGTTCTTCTGAACATGGCTCCTCTTGCCTACTCCTTGCTGCCAGATACTTGACAGCGCTTCTTTTCACAAATCTGAACCACATTTGGCTTGAGAGAGGAAGCAGTTGAGACCCTCAGTATGGCTTGAAGATGATCATCAGGAAGTCTAAGACCTGTACTTGGACTTATTGAAGTTCAGCTCAGGGAAGTTGGGGGGCAATTCTCTCAAAAATTGCCCATGCTTGTCTGCTTTTCCACTCATCTCCCTGAACTTGGCTTTGAGGTCAGAGTTGCATTGCAGGTCAATGAGCTCCATTTGAACCCCAGGGGGGGGCATCTTGCACATCAAAGGTAAAGGGATCCGCAAAAATTTGAAAAGTGTCTCTGTGCGTCTTGAAGTCTTGTGTAGCTTCTGTAGCTTCAAAATATCATCAACATATTTCTCTCTGAATGGTGTGCCTGCATCCACGAGTGTCTTGCATGCTGGGAAATGGCAATGGTTTGTCTGAGAGAGCTGGGCTTTCCATAACACAAGTTTTGTGGAGAATGCTCTCACGTTGTCATAGGCAGCGCTGCCCCTGGCGTCATTTCCGGTTTGTGACGGAGCGTCCTTTAACCGGGAGAGCGCTTCCCGCTCTCGAGCCAGAGCGAGAGACGCCGGTCGGGGAGTGTCAGAGCAGCTACAGGTGCTCCGTCACACGCTTCTACCTGTAACAGCAGCGTACACGATAAACAACCCGGTAACAGTCGCCGTTCTTTTTGCGCTTCATCATGACATTTGTGATAGAAAGTACGAGAGATGGCAAGCGCAAAGGCGACTGCTGTCTGGCTGTTCATTACACGCCGTGCTGTTGTTGCAAGCGTGAAGTGCACGAAGCTGGTGTAGCCTAGCCTAGCCTAGCCTAGCCCAGCCCCGACAAGGGACGGCGCGCGGGAGCTTGCTGATTGGCTCTTCGGAAGCCCACTTTCTCCGCGGGCCACACTGATATTATACCTTAATTTTAAGGTGAGGGGCCACAAAATATTGTACTGCGGGCCGCGAGTCTGAGACCCCTGAATTAGACAATTGTTTCATTCATATCATCATGATAGTAGAGCAGCGCTGTCACACTCATGGTTTGGTTCAGGGGCCGCATACAACCTAATTAGATGTCAAGTGGGCCGGACCAGTACAATTCTAATATAATTACATATAAAAAACAGGTCCATGTTTTTCCCCTTTGTTTTAATACAAAGAATTACAAACATTTTTTAATCCTAATTATATGTGAATACAATTCTTATTTTCATTATTTATAGTGAAATATAATTTACAACACATTTACTGAACATGAATTGTTTGTGTATTTTTTTTTATTTTCAAAATTCACCAAGCGGGCCGGTTTGGGCCTGTGGGCCATATGTTTGACACCCCTGTATTAGAGCAATGATGGAGTGGATACACGGTGGACTTATTGGACATACAATGTGTGTAATTCTGTCCATGTAGTAAAATGCATTGTTTGAATCTGATTATAACTATCAGATACATTTTTACTAATTAATACAATTTAATATATGCCTATTTCTGCAATTTTCATTACAAACGTTACATGTAAATATCCATGCTGACCAGCATATATATTTTGATTACTCTATAGCAGTTCACTCCCCTTATGCCCTCACAAAAACAGGGGAAATAAATGGAACCAAGATACATTTTTACTAATTAATGCAATTTAATATATGCCTATTTCTGTAATTTTCTTAACAAACATTACATGTAAATGTCCATGCTGACAAGCATATATATTTTGATTACTCTATATCAGTTCACTCCCCTTATGCCCTAACAAAAACAGGGGAAATAAATGGAACCAAAAATAGGGAATCACACCCTGACGAATTGTGCTCATATGAGGTGCTGATAGAATGAGGTAAACTATAAATTGCTGAGAGTGGAGTGGGCGGGGCCAGACGTGGCAAATGATAGGACCTTCTGAAGGTGATTGAAGGTCAGGACAGAGAGATGGTGTCAAAAGATAAATAGGACCCAAAGGGTTGGGAAGCTCGTGTGTGGGGACAAAAGTAGAAGGTGAGAGCTAAATGTTATTGGAATATACATTCATCTATGGGACACATTAGAGGGGGTGGAGTGGGACAGATAGAGGGACCTGATGACAAATGTCCCCAATTCATAGGGAACCAGGGGGTCACTGAGATGTGAGTGTAAAAATGAAATGAATAATTCACTCATCATTCATATGTCCTCCACGTTCTGTAGCTCTTCCTCCACCACTGTTGGACATCTATCAATAGCTGTCAACTCAGTTATTAGCTTTTGTACGTGTACCATTTATTTGTTTTAAAGAAGTTTGAGGTCTGTTTTGGTTGTTTCCTGTTTCTCTTCACCACTTTGGGTAGCTAATTTCTGTTGTTACACTTAGCCAAGTTCATGTTTAGCTATTTGCTATCCCTCTCTTGGGCCGTGCTACTTCCTCGCTAGCGCTAATGCTAACTGAATTCATTGTTCGTATTTCTCGTACTAAATGTCTGTCTACAAAATTCCACACAACTTTCTCATATCCATTATGCTAAACATAAGAAATGTTTGAGGTCCATCCTTTGAGCGCAAAGTCATTGCAGGTGCTAAAAGCTACTTTAAGCTAAAGCTTACTTCCTTCATGGAGAATATTTTATGCTGTTTTGAGCTAATGTGAAATTTAGTTCTAATCGTCCTGATATTGCTGTTTAATTTAACAAAAATAGAAAAACGTTTTACTGGTGTCAAATATCAAGTAAAACTGTTTCTTTTTCACAGACTGGAATTCATACTGGGATTTAAAATGCTGTATACTTTTAGAAATCTCTTTAATAACATTGAAATCATATTCATTAACGTGCAATTATATTTCCAATCAATATGACACTAAAGGAGTTCTATTAGTGTCCACAGTCGGAGATCACAGTAGTATTCATCTAAATGTCACCGTGTGTGCGAGGAATTTTATGGAAACAAACCATTTCAATTTGTCATCAAAAATATTTAATTTGAAGTTAAATGTTAACTAGATTGTAACCCAAACTGGTCAAACCTCTTAAAATTCCGTCAAACTGTAAATACTGTAACTTTCGGACTATTACCTGCTATTTTTTGTACACACCTTGAACTCTGCAGCTTAAACAATGATGCGGCTAACTTATGGATTTTTTTCAGGCTAACAACATTAATAGCACTAGCGACCAATGACTTTTCTGGTAGGCTACTGTATGTTATACTAGTAGAACTGTAGTGATCACTCTCCTTCAACTACAGTCGGGTCGCCGAAGCAGGAAGGAGCTAACGTGTAACCACCCGCATTAGAGGCAATGTTAAAAAAAAAGCATTTATTTAATTAAAATTCAAAGTTAAAATTATTTTTTTCTTTTTAAATTGAATGGGTGTGGCTTATATTCAGGTGCACTCAATAGTCTGGAAATTACGGTAATATTTTTCAATAAGTTTGTTAGCTAGCCATTTTGCGGCAAATAATAAAAATCAACAATATTTATTCAATTAATTTAAAGAATTCTGCTCAGGATATTTGTGGGTAAGTTATTATTAGGCAGATATCATCCACTTCGTTTTTGTCCTAATTTTGTTAACCTACCCAGGTTAAAGACCCAAAAACTATGATTTCTGTTAAAGTTAACGGCTGAGCTCCAAACACAACGTCCCAGAATGGAACCCAAGTCAATATTTGTTTGACGTGACAACACCCGCTGACTATTTATATCCTCATAGCCATGACTGGCTCTGTCTCATGACAACATAACATGGCACAACATCCACTGCAGCTTTAATCACCAGCTTTGGAATTTCAATCTGCTCCTCCTGTCGGAGGGAAGACCGGCTTCTCACATGATCAAAACATAGACAGACAGAAGTGAAAGCAGCCTCAGTTAGCTGTGGACATGGAGGAGGAGGAGGAGGATAAGGAGGTATCACACCTCCTCTCTCCATATCACATACTGTAGGTTGCCATGTTGTTTTGCTAACCTTGCCTTCATGTTTGTTTGCTTTTTTTCTAGAATGGTCTTAATGCACTGCACCTGGCAGCAAAGGAGGGACACCTGGATCTGGTGCAGGAACTGCTGGACAGAGGGGCGGCTGTGGATTCAGCCACAAAGGTAGGAGTTTTTTTTGTTTTGTTTTTTATAGTAATAAAACTCCTAAATACCTTATTATATACAAAACGGGCATTTTTTATGGATTTTTTTTATATTAGGAGAATAAAAGGACAGAGTCACTAACAGTAGCTAACAGTAGCTTCAGAAAATCATTTCTGAATTTTAATTGATTGTAATTAATTTGATGGGTGACATTAAGATTATTTACAATCAGATGGCAAGCAGAGAAATCTCTGTTTTATTTTTAGAAGATGGTTTTCTGTTTCTGATTTCTTTTGTGAAACTCGTTTGTTTTGTAATTTAAAAAACGTTAGCATTAGCGAAACATTACCTGATTAGCAGACACGAGTGTAATGGCGACAGTCAGAAGCAGGCTAAAAAGCTGATGAATCCATAACTCCTACAGTAGCCTGTTCTGTTACTAACCTTTTGATAAGTGCGATAATCACGTACATTTGTGTTTGCTAATAGAATCCAAGGTCAGAACATAAATATATTTGTTTTTTTATTAGCATTAATCTGTGACAGGTTTAAGGGTCCTATATTCAAGGTAGATTAAATTCCCATGTGTTATTATTATTTTAATCCCTTTTTTATTTTTATAAACAATAATGTTTTATGACTTTAGATTTAATATAATTCAATATATAGCTACTTGCTAATTAGCGTTTAGCCTTTCTGTGAGTTCCTCAGTAGTGCAGTAATGATAGTGAAGATATCCTCCTGTTCTGCAGGCTCGAGCCTGACCTCATTTATTATGAAAAACTTGGAGTATCAAATCAGTTAGTGCGGCGCAGCGAGGCTGAGGGGAAAGTAATAGGGATAGTGAAGTTGTAAACATGAAACAGAAGCGACGCTTGAGCAACGTAGACGGTGGCGACTCCTGCAACAGGAGAAGGTCGACCTATTACTGAGCTGGAGCGCTGTGATTCATGCTAATGTCGCTGTGAAATGAAACCCGTCTCAAGGTGTGTAAACACATTATCATTTCCAGTTCAACACTGTTGATGAGAAGGCCCTCAAGTCTGGCATTTTCATTTTTTTTTTTTTTGCTGTGGCTTGGGAAATTTCTGCAAACGCACATTAATTTAGGTTTAATTACAAAGTGGAAATGAAACACGAATGAATATTATTATTAAAATATTTATATTATTGTTGTTGTTGTTATTAGTAGTAGTGGTAGTATTTATTAATTTAATTATTGTTTAATTATTATTATTATTATCAACTCTCATGTCATACAGTTTTTTATATATATATAGCATATAAATATATATATACATATATATTTTATTAAATTTTTTTCCCATCTAAACATGGGTCTCAAACTCATTTGAGCAGATGGCCACTGCTGCCTCCATCATTTCAATGTACATAGGGCTACATCAGTGTTTGATGTCCGATAACAAAGTAGAGAGATATTTTAGAAAAAGTTTTTTTAACATACATACCACAGTGCAAACAACTAGTACACTTGTACTACACAATCACTAACTGAAATATTTTAGTAAATAAAAGAATATTGAAAATATACATATCTCAAGGATAAATTGTTTTTAATAATATTGCTTTTATTATAATTATTTTCTCAGCCGGAAGTTTGTGATTCGCGGGCAGGAAGAGGCCCCTGGGCCTTAGATAAAATATGTATTACACATAATTACAGTATAACACTTACAGTTGTCACTACATTTGGGTACATTTCTATTCGCTTTGTATTGCATTTAACGTTGTCAGTATTAACATTTAATCACCTAAATTTATTTGTGTAATTAATATGATCTTAATTAATATTTTTAAAGTATTTCAATGTATGAACTTATTTAACCAATAATTTCACCATCCAGCATTTCTGGGTACATTAGGGTCAGGCACCATCCATCCGCTATTGTCACCCAGCTACCCAGCATTTCTGGGTACATTAGGGTCAGGTCAGAACAGCCTAACTGAATAATCATGATTAATCATTACAAATTACAGTCACAATTAGTCCACAGGTGGCCTGTGATTAATCACATTAAGAATTTTAATCCTTTGACAGCTCAGATACAAGGTCTAAGTGTTAGCAGTATATAGTAGTAGTTACATATATACATATGTACAGATTCAGATTTTATATTTGATTCTTTGACAGCTCAGATACAGGGTCTAAGTGTTAGCAGTATATAGTTGTAGTTACATATATACATAGTAGTAGTTAGTACTTCAAACCATGGGTTTAATTTGTGAACATCACCAATGTACAGATTCAGATTTTATATTTGATTATTTATTTATTTTTGTCTTTTTTTGTGTGTGTTAATCCAGAAAGGAAACACAGCCCTCCACATAGCCTCTCTGGCTGGTCAGGGTGAAGTAGTGAAAGTCCTGGTGAAACGAGGAGCCGACATCAATGCACAGTCTCAGGTGAGTCTCCGTCGGCCACCGATGGAACTGTTCGGTACCCCTTCTAAAGTCTAGTTCCAGTAATTTTGGTTCCATTCAAGTCTAATTTATTTATGTCGGGTTTTTTTTTGAAGAATGGATTCACTCCGTTGTACATGGCTGCCCAGGAAAACCACATGGATGTGGTGCGGTACCTACTGGAGAATGGAGGCAACCAGAGCACTGCTACAGAGGTGAGAGGAGTGTGTGTGTGTTCTAAGGATGATGTGTGTAATAGACAGGAAGTAAAAAAAAAAACATTGAAAGTGTAGTTTCTCATAGAAGTACTTGACACAGTTCTCCTACATATACAATATAGCTTCTATACAATACATATAGAAGCATCTCTGCCAGTCACGTGGAAGTCAGGCGTTCAATTCCTCATTCCTCATTCCCCCCCCTTTCCCTTGGTCGATACATGACCAATTTTTTAAAATATTTGTCAGCACAAAGTGTTATCTATGTTTTGCCTATGAATCTGAAATTAAATGTTAAAACATCAAACATGTAGTTTAACTACCTAACATTTTTGACCAGGCGGGGGCAAACCTTTTGATTCATGGGCCACAATCTTCCTAAAAGTAAACAAGGGGGGCGAGTCAGGAGCAGATAGAGGGAGGGTTCGTGTGAACTAGGAAAAATGACAAGTAAAAATCATGCAGAAAGGCTGAAATGCTAAAATACTTTCATCAGTTTCAACGCCATCTATTGGGGAAACGTGGGTATTGCAAGGAAAAGGCAGAAGTATAATGATTATATAGATAAATTCTATAATTTTGAAAAGTTTGGCAGGCCGGATTAAAAAGCTGAACGGGCCTCATCCGGCCCCCGGGCCTTATTTTGCCCATGCCTGTCTTAGAATGACTCTCCTGATTTGACTGTTTCTCAGCTGTTTTCTCAGAGTGTTGTTCTTTACATGCCTGTCTCCCCCCCTCCTCTGAAATGCAGGATGGCTTCACCCCTCTGGCCATTGCCCTCCAGCAGGGCCACAACCAGGTGGTTTCCATCTTGCTGGAGAACGACACTAAAGGCAAGGTCCGCTTGCCGGCTTTGCACATCGCCGCACGCAAAGACGACACAAAGTCGGCCGCACTGCTCCTGCAGAACGACCACAACGCTGATGTCCAGTCGAAGGTACGTCTGTTCTTCGGTGTGATACAATGGGACTTGCATGTGTGCGTGAGTCAGACATACAGTACATATGGAAATGTGCTGCTATTTCTTCCTTTTTATTGATTAATAATTAAATGATTTAATATGTGAGTACCAATAAAAAATGAACTAAACTTACAGCAGGTTTTAGTCGGGGGTCTCAATAATGTCTTAATGGAATAATGTGAATAATGGAATACCTAATTCACATCTGCTGATGTGTCACGTGAATGTGACTCACGACTGGATTCCTAATTATTACATTTATTAAACAATGCAAAGGTTTAACTTTTGTTTCTTATTAAATTACGATGAGTTTTACGAGTTACAGTACTGTGCCTCAGTTCATGCCACTATTTGTTGTTGTTACTGCATTTATACTTTAATCCTCAGGCAGTAACATGTTGTTTTCAAAAGTCAAACCATATGCTGATGATGGTCTGTTTTCCGTCTGCTACATGTGTGGAATTTTAAATTTGTTATCCAACCGAAAATATTCTGACAAATTCACGTGATAAACAGGGTTTAAACTAACATCAGGAAATTAATTAATAGTATTTAGAATGCTCTGGAAGGTCAGGTTCAGAATCTAAGTTTTTTTTGTTTCTTATTGTACAAAGTTGACGTCTCACCTATTCGTCTCACCTATTCGTGCGTTTGAAATAATTTAGATAGAAATATAGAAATAAAATGTAAAACATTGGTTATCTGAGAAGTACAACAATATTCCAAATTTGAAACACTTGATCGACTAAAATGTAAAATTTCTGGGGAACTTGAACAAATTATTTGATTTTTAGTTATAGTTTTTAGTTAAGTAGATAGTAGATACAATTGGATTGACATACGTGTGCTCTTGTGGAAAGGATTAAACTTGTCCTCGAAGCCCCACTGTATATTCTAAATATATTACTTCCCTTCAACTCTATCAAACATCCAGGTACTTGTCTCGGCAGATGTGATTAGGAATCCAATAGATAAGCTGTGAATGTGTACGACGATAAACTCACTCACTGTCACTGCTAGTGAACCACTAACTCTAGGAGGTGTCTGTCTCTCCATCAGTCTGCCCATGCATCTCTCTCAGTCTTTGTCCCTCATGTCTTTCATTCAGTGCATCTGTGCCTTCCGTGTCAGTCCTGGTGCTGCCACTAACTGGTTCTCTACCTCTCTCCTTTTTTCCCCTTTTCTTTCTCAAATGCTTCCACTCGCACCCTTCCTCCCCCTTTTCCTCCCATCATCCTTTCCTACATCGATGCACCGGTGTCTAAGTGTAGCACTGTCCTCTGCATGGAGTGTACCACTGTCTGCAGGTTGTATGGTCGGGACATATGTAGTGTAATGCCGCATGTCAGTGGGTGGGACTTGTCCATTGAAGGGTTTTAATGTCTGGGGGCGGGTGGGGTTTAGGACTCATTATAGCAGAGGACGTTTGTTTTAATGTTTGTTTTAATGTTTGTTTTAACGCTGAACGAGTCGATGTAATCGACGTGGTTGGAGTGAAACCTTCATATTAGAAAAATGCGAAATATATTTTTTTCCCTGTTAGCAACCAAATGTATTGTTCTGTTATGAAATTGACCCATTTGCAGATTCACGCGTGGATGGAGGGTAATGGCATATGGGGCGTAGGCGTTGTAATGCTCATT